>NW_018392528.1:8799-17938 GCF_900095145.1 Mus pahari | reverse complement strand
ATTAGGAATTCAAGGCCCCTACCTAAACATAATAAAAGCAATTTACAGCAAACCAGTAGCCAACATCAAAGTAAATGGAGAGAAACTCGAAGCAATTGCACTAAAATCAGGGACTAGACAAGGCTGCCCACTTTCTCCCTACCTATTCAATATAGTACTTAAGTCCTAGCCAGAGCAATTATATCCCTACCTGCAGGACAAGTTATTCCATGATCCTCGAGGGGGATTCCAAACCTAGATAGAAATGGGATAAAGGAAGAGACGGAGACCATGCATTCTTGTCACAGTCTCATTTACTGGGGGAAAAGGCTCAAGTTTTATAGTATACAGAGAGGGGTTAGGGAGTCATCAAAAGGAAGTAGTGAAGGATGGATGGGGGCAGCTTTCAGACCGCAAGTCTGAAATTTTCAGTGATTCAACTCAGGTCCTTGACATCACTGCTCTGGAACACTGGGTGGCTTATTTCGAAGCTCCGGTCCTCCTATCAGCCCAAGATGACAGTTCCAGGCAGCTCTGGAATACTGGAAGACTCTCATAACGGTCCTTGATGTTTGTTTAGGGTTGGAATCTTGCTGATTCCCAAAAAATGGCCTTGCAGAGAGAGGGGAAAGGGCTCCTGACAAAGAACTATGTGGCTCCCAGCTGCATGCTGTAAAAATGCCTGGGCTGCGGGATGCCCAGGATGTAGGATGCCTGGGTTTTCTCATCCTGGTCTCTGACACAATTAGACAACAAAAGGAGATCAAGGGGATAAAAATGGGTAAGGAATAAGTCAAAATATCATTATTTGCAGATGATATGATGTTATACATGAGTGACCCTAAAAAGTCCACCAGAGNACTCCTAAACCTGATAAACAGCTTCAGGGCAGTAGCTGGATAAAAAATTAACTCAAATAAATCAGTAGCCTTCCTCTACATGAAGGATAAACGGGCTGAGAAAGAAATTAGGGAAACGACACCCTTCACAATAGTCACAAATAATATAAAATACCTTGGAGTGACTCTAAGGAAGTGAAAGATCTGTATGATAAGAACTTCAAGTCTCTGAAGAAAGAATTCAAAGAAGATCTCAGAAGATGGGAAGATCTCCCATGCTCATGGAAGGGCAGGATTAACATAGTCAAAATGACCATTCTGCCGAAAGCAATCTACAGATTCAATGCAAACCCCATCAAAATTCCAACCCAATTCTTCACTGAGTTAGAAAGGNTGATTTGCAAATTCATCTGGAATAATAAAAAACCTAGGATAGCAAAAAACATTCTCAACTATAAAAGAACCTCTGGTGGAATCACCATGCCTGACCTTAAACTGTACTACAGAGCTATTGTGATAAAAACTGTGTGGTACTGGTACAGCGACAGACAGATAGATCAACGGAATCCCACAGTGTTCTCTATTTAAGCCTTTTCACACACACTCCATAACTCTAGTTCGTTACTTTCATTTTGCCTATAATCACATTTCCTTTCAATGTCAAAATACTCACCTATGTAGCACCATAAAAGCGTGCTTTACAGACCCTAACTGCAGGTTCTGTAATTTGGAGAAGCCTAGTTCCTATGCACTGAAATCTGAAATTTATTCTAAATTTTCTCCCAAGGCTATGCTTCCAACCAGATTCTCTGAGACAGCTAATGATTGAGTGTGGGAACTAAAAAGGGGCCTAGGGGAAAGCAGAGGGAGGGAGGACCCACATCCAGCCAGAGTTGCACCTATGCTCTGGACAGGCAGACATGGGAGGGCTGCCAGACTCTTTCCACTCAGCCCTGGGTGGGCATCCAAACCTCTGACTCACTTGACAAGGGGTCAACAAGGGGCAGCCCAACCTGGGGGCCCCCTCGGCAACACCCTGTAGCTCTGGAGTTATGGGAGAGAGGGAAGAGAGGTTCCCACACAGGCAAGAGTCTGCACAGCTGAACAGAGACAGTCTATGGTTTTAGAGCTTTAATGGAAAAAGGTAGGGGGAAAGAGAGAAGGTAGGAAGAGAGAGAAAGAGAGAGACCATGGCCAAGATGAGACAAAGGAGAAAAAGGAGAGAGGGGGAAGGCTAGAGAGAAAGAGAAAGAGGGAGAGAGTAAGAGGAGAGAAGAGTAAGAACAAGAGAACAGAGTGAGAGAGAGGTAAGAACAAAAAATCCTGAGAGAGCAAGGAGGGAACAAACAACCACTTTTAAAGTGAGCTGCTATCATTTCTGTTGCTAGGTAACTGGGGAGGAGATTAGCCTGAAGGTCAGACATTGGCCAAGTGACTTCTAGTCATGCTTCTCTTGCCGGGGCTGTGGGAGGCAGTAACTTAGACAGGAGCCAGAGTTCCAGGAGACATGAGAGAACTCCTTCCATCCCATGTAGGTAAATTATAACTGCCGGGTCTGGAGGTTCAGCATCTCAGCTGGACTGGAGACCAGCCTGTCTGTTCATAGCCCAATGCCCCACATCTCCACCTTCTGTTTTTATAAGAAAAGGGGGTATCACTGATGTGACTGTGTCCTTTGTTGTGAAAATTTAGAGTGGAGTGGCAGCATCAGAAGAAAACACATAGCCTAGAGAAGTAGTAGAAATAAGCCAGAGTAGTAAGGAGGGTTAAGGGTAAGAAGAGTTGAGAAGGCAAGAGATTGTACAATCAATTAATTGTGTGTGTACTGCCTCTGCTATTTCATAAAGATGCTAATCTCATTCATGAAGCTCCACTTTCTTGACCAGATAACACTACCTGTTTAAAAACACATTATCATTCCAACACAAAAGGTTGTAAATGTGAAAAAACGTGTAAAGATATAAAGATTTAATCCATAAAAGTAATTATGTTGCATATAAAATAATAGTCATGGTTTGAATATTTCCTCTTGCTGTTACTTCTTTTTATTAGATATGTTCTTTATTTAATTTTCAAATGTTGTCCCCTTTCCTATTTATCCCTCCAAAAATCCCCTATAACCCTCTCACCTCCACCTGCTCCCCAACCTACCCACTTCTGCTTCCTGGCCCTGGAATTCCACTATATTGGGGCATAGAACTTTCATAGCACCAAGGGGCTCTCCTCCCCTTGATGACCTACTAAGCGATCCTAGGCTACATATGCAGCTAAAGACAGGAGCCCCACCATTGTGACAAAATATCCTAACAAAAGCAGGTTACAGGAAAGGAGTTTATTTTGGCTTACACTTCCAGAGAGATTCTGGTGATCATGGTAGGTAAGATTTGACAGCAGAGAGGGAAATAAGAATGGTAAGAGCTAGAAGTTGCCTGGTTAAATTGTATTTACACTCTGGAAACAAGAGATTAGACAGGTAGTAAAATAACAATATAAAGCCCAAAGGCCTGTCCCCAATGACCCAATTCCTCCAGTAAGGCTCAACTTCTTGAAAGTTCTACATGCTTCCTTAAGAATGTGATCAACTAAGGACAGAGTATTCAGATATGAAGCTATATGACATTCGAACCATAGCAACCCTAAATATTCTTGTATCTTCTGTGCAGGTTAAATTTTAAAAACTACCAGATTGTTCTGGCAATGGTTTATGCTATTGAGGAGATCAACAGGAACCCTCATATTTTACCCAATGTGTCTCTGGGTTATGATCTATATAATGTCATGTTCAATGAATGGTGGATATTGGATAGATGCATCACGTGGCTGTCCGGGCCGAAGAAGTATGTGCCTAATTATACATGTAGGGGAGAAATGAAGTCTATTGCAGTACTCACAGGCATATCATGGATAGTATCTGCCAATATAGGGACATTGCTAGAACTCTACAAATATCCACAGGTGAGAATGAGTGAAGTGAAGAAAGATAAACCCATTTATAATTCATTGCCATTGCAAAACACTAAAAAGACGATGAAAGAATAGTGTGCTTATGCATCTGACAAGGGTTACAATCCCGAAGAGTAAGTATTCAGTGATGGAGTCAGGACAAAGAAAAGGGACAGGCTGGAGCAGACAGTGATTACAGGGAAACCTAAATGTAAGGGTACGACGGTCTAGAGANGCAGCTTTGTGCATAAAATATTTGATTCACAAACACGAGAACCTGACTTTGGATATCTACCACTCACAGAAAACCAGTTGAAGGCAGTCTATACTATATATGTACGTAACCTGAGTTCTGGTGAAGCAGAGAGAGGTGAGTTGCTTGCGCTCACGGAGTAGCCAGGGTAACCAGAACTGAGCTATAGTTTCACTTAGAATCCTATGCAATAAAATAAAAATAAATAAATAGATAGATAAATAAATAAATAAAAATTTTAAAAGGAAAAATTAAATATAGTGAATAATGGCAAAGAACTCCAATAACAATCTTTGGCCATGTGTAGGCACATAAACAGATGAGTGAATTATCATCATATGGTGTGGTTCTAAAAGCCTGTCATGATTGGATCTGTGCTTTATGCTTCCTCCTCTTAATTCTTTTATTCTCTTTATCTTCTTTTCCTTTTAGCTGACCATTGGGTCTTTTGATCCTAACCTTAATAATCATGAGCAGTTTCCTGATCTCTATCAAATAGCCTCCAAGGACATGTCTCTGTCCCATGGCATTGTCTCATTGTTGAATTATTTCCACTGGAACTGGGTGGGATTGATCATGTCTGAGGGACAAAAAGGTGTTCAGATAATCTCAGACTTGAGGACAGAGATGGACAGAAATAGAATATGTGTAGATTTTGTGGAAATGATCCCAGTTAGTGAANTATCTCATTTACCAAACAGGCAATTGAATCCTACACAGGTTCTGAAGTCATCAGCAAATGTGATCATCACCTATGGTGACAGTGATTTTCTGAGAGGCTTGCTGTTTTATTTAAGACAATTTCTAGTTACAAGGAAAGTCTGGATAATGAACTCAGAATGGGATAGTGTCATCCAGTCAAAGCATTTCATTTTAAATTCATTACATGGGACCCTTATCTTCACACAGCACCACAAAGAAACTTCTGGTTTCAGAAATTTTATCCAAACAGTGCATCCATCAAAATACCCAGAAGATTTTTACCTTACAAAGTTATGGTTCTACTTTTTTAACTGCTCATTTGCTGACGATGACTGCAGTAAGCTGGAGAACTGTCTGCCTAATGCTTCCTTGCATGAATCACCAGGGAGCCATTTTGACATGGTCATGACTGAGTTTGCTTATAATATGTACAATGCTGTGTATGCTGTGGCCCACAGCCTTCATGAGATGTTTCTTCATCAAGTAGAAGTAAGACCAATAAGAAAGACAGAAGAGCCGATATTTTCAGCCTGGCAGGTAATGTGTCTCTCATTAGATTGCTCAGAACATCAACAATGTGATTTTCTACATGCATGCTTATTTAGGTCACACTACTTATTTTGGATCTCTAAGGGTACAAAATAAACTACTTGTAACTGATAAAGGGATAAGTAAGTCAAAACCTATGCAGAAATGTTAGAGAACAAAGTGTCCATGGAGGGAAGACAGTGCTTTCTAAACCCACATCAGTGTTTTGTGTTGCCAGATCAATGACTTCTATATGAAAGATATAGAATCTATCTTCCTTGTGAGACCTATGGCAGGCAGTGTGAGACTATGGAAGTAAACTGTTAGGCCAGAGATGACTGAGGAAAGTAGATTGCCTGCATATAGAATCAAACAACATGGAGAAAGGAGTTACAGAGACAAGCTGGAGAAAGGAACAAACTGAGAGTAATATAGGTATATTACAGGTATAATATAGTATTATAAGTACAATGNAATAGGAGTGTGTGGAGTCCCAGCTATGGAGAAGAAGATTCAGAAGTAAGGGAAGTGACTGAGCTGACTGAAGATAAAACACTTAGGCACAAGACTATCACAACATGCAGCAAAGACTGTGGAGGTCAACTGGGCAACAGNGGTGACTGATGACACATATATGTATAATTCCACAACTTACAATAAAGACTACAGAATAAGTCGGGGTGTGGGCCCTAAGGGGTCTAGGGGGAAGAAGGGGGAGGGAAAGAGCCCATGTCTGGCCCGAGCTCCTGTGCTCTGGGCAGGTGGATGTGGGAGGACTGCCAGATGCTTTCCACTCAGCCCCAGGTGGGCATCTGGCTGTGTGAAGCCACTGGACCCCACTTGACAAGGGGTGTACAAGGGGCATCCCCCGATAAGAGGGGCTCCAGGGNGACACCCTTGGCCCTGGAGATACAGGAGAGAGGGCAGACAGAGAGAGGTTCCCACGCAGGTGAGAGTCCTTAGTTCAGTCCATGGCTGGAGCACAGGAAGGCCTTCTAACAGGAGATTAAGCACAGCTCCTCGATAGAAGAAAGCCTATCCCTTTGTCCAAGCACAGAGGTCCTTGATGAACAAAGACAGTCTATGGTTTTAGAGCTTTATTGTAGAAAGGCAGGGGGAAAGAGAAAAGATAGAACGAGAGAAAGACAAGCCATGGCTAAGTGTAGAGAAGGAGAAAAGGAGAGAGAGAAGAAAGGCTAGAGTAAGAAAAAGAGAGTAAGGAAAGTAAAAGCTTAAGGGAGTGAGAGGGAGAGAGACTAAGAGAGTGAGAGGAGAGAGTGAGGTGGGGTCAAACAGCCCCTCTTATGGTGGACTGTTACCTTGTTGTTGCTAGGTAACTGGGAGGAGTTTAGTCTGAAGGTTCAGAAGTTTGGGACATTGTCTACATGACTGTTAGCCACACACTTCTCCTGTGGGGGCTGGGGGGGNGCTGTAACTTTGACAGGAGCCAGGAGTCCAGGAGACATGAGGGAANGCCAACCATCCCATGTAGGTGATTTATCAGCACTGGGTACCGGGGTTCCACACCTCAGCTTGACTGGAGACCAGACTGTCTGTGCATAGCACATTGCTCCACAGTGGGGGGTGGGGAAGAGATGGAGGTGCCCCAGGCAAAGCCAGTTAACTTGATTTCAACAAAAGCAAGGACTTTCTAGAAGTGTGCTGAACCTTGGACATCGACTATTATTGCAAACAGAATTTGACTCTCGGGAGAAAAAATAGGAACGAAACATCCTGAATACTAGTCAGACAGAGGAAAATTACTCTTCAGTCCAGTAGGACTTATCCTCTCCCAAGTTGTAAATACCTTTAGTTGACGAGAAATGTGACTTAAATTTTCAAGAAGGAAACATTTTTTTCTAAATCAAATACTTAAGTCCTGATGTAAATCTCAGTACAGCAACAAAAACGTGAAAGAAAAAAAAAAAGGTAAATGTCTCCTCAAAATGACCAATTCTCTAGTAACTTCAACAATTATTCTTAACATTAATTCTGCAATAAAAAGATAAAGATGAGGAGACTGAGTTAGAATATAGTATCCATTCAGGTATTCCAAAAAGTACACTTCAACATCAATGAGAGATGATTTAAACAGACCCATAATCAGCAATGAGAATAAAGCAGTAATAAAACAATTTTAAAACTAAGAAATTCCAGGAAAAGATTGTACAGAATTTTACCAGAAGGTTAAAGAACTACTATCAGTAGTTCTCAAATTATTCTATAATATAGAAAAGGAGTGTCTACTTCAAAACTCTTTCTATGAAACCAGATTGATGAATACTGGTGTATTAACCTGAAACTCCAACCAGATAATGGAAATCACAGACTAGTCTTCTAACAAACCTATGTGTACAGATTAATAAAATGGAAGGGAGAAATTCTGCAGTGATAATATAATTTTAAAAACAAATATTTCAAAATTAAAATATGAATGAAAATAAATTCTCAAAATATCTGTAAACTTAATTCAGTCACACATCAAACATATCAGCCACCATAATCAAGTTGTCTTCATTCCAGATATTCAGGGATGAATCAATAAATGTAAATCAATAAAGGAAACTGATCACATAAGTGGTCCCAAACACAGAAATCACAGGATCATATCAATAGATTAAGAAAAGACCTTTGAAAAAATCCAATATTACTTCATAATAAAAGTCATGGAGATGCTAGGGCTATTTGAAAAACCTGTATCCAGAATTGTGCTAAAACAAGGGAAAACCAAAAAATTCCCAACTGAGATTAGGGAATGTAAATTTAACACAAAACTCTTCCTCTATACCAGTGATGAACGCATTAAAAAGAAAAAAAATGAAGAAATAATCCCATTGACAATAGCCATAAAGAAATTAAATATCAGAATGAACCTGGGCAAGGCAACCTCACCAAGAAAGAGCTCCACCATGAAAAGTTTATGACACTGAAGAAAGCAATTGAGTTGAAAAAGACAATAGAAAATAGAAAGATCTCCCATGATCATGAGTTACATAAACTGATATTGTATATTGGTCATAGTGCACAGAGCAATTGACACTTAAATGTAATTTCAATCAAAATTACGCCATTATGAAATCTCAACATGCATAATGGCAGACCAGTTGACAAGCCAATATGTAGAGGTTCCTATCCCAAGGTGAAGAGCACCAGACAGTTGATGCCTGATGAGATGGTCAGAGTAAGTTTTCTCCAGAGATGTGGTCCTAAGTTGTTAGTAATAAACACATGTGCATACATACAAACTACAGTGAACAAACTCAGTATGGTATGTTGGGGGGATCAGTCATGAATTTGAAAGGAAAGTGGGGGCCATGGGAAGAGGGGAGAAAAGCAGAAATGATGAGAGTACAGTTTAGTATGGTTTGGTTTGGTTTGGTATAGTTTAGTTTAATTTGGTTTAGTTAAGTTTAGCTCACTCATGTATGAAATGCTTTTAAAAATAATTTTTAAAACAACACTGTTCTTCACAAGCATATAAAAATCTTAACATTAATGTGAAAGCACAAAAGAGCAAGGAGAGCCAAAGCAATCCTAAAAGTAAGTACAGCTGGAGGTATCATCACAGCTACTTTAAATTCATACAACGGAGTCATCATAATACAAATAGCATAGTAATAGCACAAAAGCCGACACATATATGATCACTACAATANAATAGAATGGAATATAATAGAATACAATAGATGAATAGCATAGGATAGGATAGGATAGCATAGGATAGGAAAGGATAGCATAGGATAGCATAGGATAGGATAGCATAGGATAGGATAGGATAGGATAGGATAGGATAGGATAGGATAGCATAGGATAGGATAGCATAGGATAGGATAGGATAGCATAGGATAGCATAGGATAGGATAGCATAGGATAGGATAGGATAGCATAGGATAGC
>NW_018392528.1:0-8749 GCF_900095145.1 Mus pahari | reverse complement strand
ATAGCATAGCATAGCATAGCATAGCATAGCATAGCATAGGATAGCATAGGATAGGATAGCATAGGATAGGATAGGATAACAGAGGACCCAGACACAAATCCACACAATTACAGCTAACTCAGATTTTAAATAAATGTGCCAAATGCATACACTGAAGAAACAACAGTATTTTCAACAAATGGTGCTGTGCAAACTAGATCTTAATATGTAGAGAATGAAAATAGACCCTCATTTCTCAGTGTGAATAAAACTAAACCTCAAATTGATCAAAGGACTCAACATACCTTGTGATACCCTGTAACTGCTAGAGAACAAAGGCCAACAATACGTTTCAACTTATGGACACATACAAGAGCTTTCTGAAATGACTCTGGAAGCACAGGAGGCAATGTAACAAAGCAAATGAGATCTCTTAACAGGGAAACATCTCCATTTCCATCCCTGTAATTCTTTCAGACAGGAACAATTATGGGTCAGAGTTAGGACTGTAGGATGGCAACCCTATCCCTCACTTGACGTCCTGTCTTCCTGCTGGAGGTGGGATCTTTAAGTTCCCTCTCTGTACTGTCTGGCATTTCATCTAAGGTCCCTCCCTTTGAGTCCTGAGAGTCTCTCACATCCCAGATCTCTGGTGCATTTTGGGGGGTGCCCCCAACCTCTTATTTCCCAAGGTAGCCTGTTTGCATTCTTTCTGCTGGACATTAGGGCTTCTGTCCTTTTCTCTCACCCAATACCAGATAATGTTCCCCTCCCCCCACACTACTTCCCTTTCCCTCTCAGGTCCCTCCCTCCCTCCCTACTTGTGATTGCTTTCTTCTCCCTCCCAAATGGGACTGAGGTGTCCTCATTTGGGCACCTCAGCTTGTGGACCTTTTTGAGTTCTGTGGACTGTGTCTTGGGTATTATGTACTTTCTTTTTTTTTTTTTTTTTTGCTAATATTCACTTAGTACATATGATGCATGTCCTTTTGGGTCTGAGTTACCTTACTCAGGATGGTATTTTCTAGTTCCATCCATTTGCCTGCAAAACTCAGCCTGAGGAAAACAAGGTCCAGCAACAGACCCAAAGTGGGATCCAGCTCAAGGGGAGGTCCCAAGGCCTGACACTATTACTGAGGCTATGGAGCACTCACAAAAAGGGACCTAGCATGACTGTCCCCGAAAGATCCAACAAACAGTGGAGTCAGATGCAGGTATTTGCTCCCAACCAATGGACAGAATTGGTTGAACTAGGGAAGGCTGAAAGAAGCTGAGGAGAATGGCTACTCTGTAGGAAGACCTGCAGTCCCAATTAATCTGGACCCCCGAGACCTCTCAAATACTGGACCACCAAACAGACAGCACACACCAGCTGATATGAGGCCTAAAACACACATATAGTAGAGGACTGTGGGGGGAGGGGTCTGTGTTCATTCAGAGATGATGCACCTAACCCTCAAGAGACTGGAGTCCCCAGGGAATTTAGAGGTCAGGTGGAGTGGGGGGTGGGGTAGAGACATCCATGTGGAGACAGGGTTTGTGAAGGAGGTATGGGATATGGAACAGTCAGAGGGTGGATGGAGGTTGCGGGGGGAATAGAATATGGAGTGTAAAAAAATAAATTAATTTTTAAAAAAAGAAAGTAAAATATACTGTACAGCAAAAGAAACAGTTAGTCAATAGAAAATCAGTTTACAGAAAAGGAAAAAATATTTTCCAGGCTTATATCTAATTAAGAATTGGTGTGAAAATATACACAGAACTCAGAAAAATCCAAACAGACAGAAAACAAATAATGCCATTTAAAATTTGGCTACGGAGCTGAACAGAAAGTTCTCAAACTACAAAATAAATGTGGCTAATAAACACTTTAAAAAGTTTTCAACATCCTTAACCATTCAGGAAACACAGACTAAAACTACATTATCTAAGCTCAGTTAGAATGGTCATCATAAAACCACCAATGACATATGTTTCAGATGTGAAAAATGACAAACCCTTATACGTTGTTGATAGAAGTGGGAACTAGTGCAGCAACTCTGGAATCCATCTAGAGGTTTCTCTAGAAGCTGAACTGGAACATATGACCGCCCTCTATACCATTTCTGGTCGTACACCCAAAGGACTCTCTATAACTAACCACAGAAGTGCTTGTGCATCCGTATTCACTGTTGCCTTACTTACCTTAGCCGGGTGTAGTGTTCCTGCCTGCATGCAGACCGGCGCCTTGTCTGCGTGGGTTCGCACTTCAGAGCTAATCTCCCTGAAATGAGATGACCTGCAAGAAAGGTTATTAGAGGGAGGAGCCAACAGCCGGGAAATGAAATTAGTTTAAATATCTATTAGCTAGTGAATGCACAATGAAAATATGACACCTACAAACAAGTTCATTCATCTGTAAACAAAAATGAAATCATCAGATTTTTGAGGTAAATGGAAGAAACTGGACAAAGAAATTATTCTGATACAGGTAACCCAGGCTCAGACAGACAAAATTCAGGTGGCTTCGGTTCTTTGGTTATGTGTGCTTAGTTTGCAATGCCTGTAGAAATAAAAATTAAAAAGTAGAAAGGAGTAGTTGGTGGGTATTTACAAATAGAGGATAGTAGAACACAGAAAAAAAAGTTGAAATAGAAGAGGGAATTCTGGAAGTAGAAAAGCTGAAAAAAGGAAGGGAGTAAAGAGAACAGAAGATTCCCATTCACACTCCTGGCTTCTGGGCTTCTCTCCTGCCTCACTCAATGCCTGATGCTGCCCACATTGTCCTCCCCATTCCTTCTCCCACCCAAGTTCCTCCCTCTATGTGCCTTCCATGATTATGTTGTTCCCCCTTCTAAGTGAAATTGAAGGGTCCTCCCTTGGATATTCCTTCTGTTGAATTCCTTACTATCTGTGAGTTGTATAATGGGTATTCTGTATTCTTTGGCTAATAGCTACTTATCAGTGAGTACATACCACTCATGTCCTTTTGGGTCTACTTTACCTCACTCAGAATGATACTTTCTAGTTCCATCCATTTGCCTGCAAAATACATAATGTCCTCATTTTCAATACCTGAATAGTATTTCTTTGTGTAAATGAACCACATTTTCTGTATACATTCTTCATTTGAGGGACATCTGTTGTTTCCAGCTTCTGGGTATTATGAATAGGGCTGCAATAAGCAGTGGAGCATGTGTCCTTGTGGTATGGTGGAGCATCTTTTGAGAATATAGCCAGGAGCAATATAGCTGGGTCTTCAGGTAGAACTATCTCCAATTTTCTGAGAAACCAGCAGATTGATTTCCAGAGTGGTAAAAGTTTGCTATTCCACCAGTAATGTAGGAGTGTTCCCCTTTCTCCATGTGCTTCCCAACATCTGCTGTTTCATGAGTCCTTTATCTCAGCCACTCTGATTTGTGTAAGATGAAATCTCAGCATCATTTTGATTTGCACTTCCTTGGTGACTGCAGATGTTGAACATTTCTTTAAGTGCTTCTAGGCCATTCAAGATTCCTCTGTTGAGAATTCTCTGGTTAACTCTGTACCCCTTTTTAATTGGGTTATATGATGTTTTGGAGTTTAACGTCTTGGGTTCTTTATATATTTTGGATATTAGCCTTCTATTAGTTGTAGGGTTAGTGAAGATCTTTTCCCAATGTATAGGTTGCAATTTTGTCCTACTGACAGTGTTCTTTGCCTTACAGAATCTTTTCCCATTTGTCAGTTGTGCTTAGAGCCTGAGCCATTGGTGTTCAAGAGAATGAATGGAAATAGGCAGCTGTGAGGGGGTCAGAGGGCATTGAGGGAACATCTAGGAAGTCCCAAACATCTAGGATATGAGAGGCTCCCATGACTCAATGAGGATGATCTTAACTAAAATGTCCAACAATGGGTAGATGGAACCTGAAGAGACTACCTCCAGTAGATAGACAGGGTACCTGGTGGAGGCATGGGGTCAGCAACCTACCTTCAAATTTTGGACCCAGAATTATTCCTGTCTAAGAGAAATGCTAGAACAAAAATGGAGCAGAGATTGAAAGAAAGGCCATCCAATGACTGCCCCAACTTGGGAGCTATCCCATGGGTGGGAACCAAACCCTGCCACCACTTCTGATGCCATATTGTACTTGCAGACAGGAGACTAGAATGGCTGTCCTCTGAGAGATTCCTCCAGCAGCTGAGAAATATGCAGATATCTACAGTCATCCATTGGACTGAGGTCAGGGACCCCTTTGGAAGAGTTAGGGAAAGGAGTGAAGGAGTTCAAGGGAATGGCAACTTCATAGGAAGACCAACAGTATCAACTAACATAGACCCCTCAGAGCTCCTAGAAACTTAGACACCAACCAAAGAGCATACATGGGCTGGCCCATGGCCACCAGCATATATGTAGCAGAGGGCTACCTTGTCTGACCTCAGTGGAAGAAGATGGGCCTAATCCTATAGAGACTTCATGCCCCAGGGAAGGGGGAATGGGAGTTAGCGACCTCTCAGATGCAAAGGGGAGGTAGGATCAGGTGAAGAACTCTTAGATGGGGGACTGAGAAGAAGGTCAACATTTGGAATGCAAATAAATAAAACAACTTGAGAGAGAGAGAGAGAGAGAGAGAGAGAGAGAGAGAGAGAGAGAGAGAATAGGAAAGATGGCTAGTCATAACAAAGAATGTATAACAAAGCCATCTGAAAACCTAGTGTGTGTAATTTAACGTGAAATAATATTCTTTTAAAGTTAGAGGATAGAAACACTATATGGCAAGATAAGTTGAGTGTTTATAGAAGCCAAGAGTTACTAAACAAAAATCCTAGTAACAGTTGTGGAAACCTCCGTATGACTTCTTGATCAAGAAGATCCCTGAGACTCCCCAACCAAAAATGAACAAATATAGGTTCCTGCCACTCCTTTTGGTTACAAGCCAGAAGTAGAGTATAGTTACCTACAGCATCAGATACCACATACCACATCAGGTACCACTGGAACTGAGCTGTAAACATTTCTGCTGGCTAGATTTCATAGTATCAGATGCAAGCTGCTGGAGAGAAAGGGCATCAGTGTCTGTATTAGTCAGGGCTCTCTTCAGTAACTTACAGGATGTGGTCCAGCGAATCCACCAACGGCTAGCTAGGAACAGAAAGTCCAAGAATCCTATAGTTGTTCAGTCCACAATGCTGGATGTTTCAGCTGGTCTTCAGTATATGGAAGAATCCAACATAAATAAGCTACAATTCCAGTGAAGGAAGTGACTTGCTAGAAAGGAGAGGGCAATCAAGCAAAAAGCATAAGCTTCCCTCTGTTTCAGCAGAAGTCATAGCCCAGATTATATCTAGATCAAAGATCTGGATTCAAGACCTGTTTTTTCCCAGCTTAAAAGATCTATATTAAAGGTTTCTCTTCCTGCATCAAAGATCTAGTCATGGGTCTTCTACTTCAAATTATGCGAAACTTCCTCACAGGTGTGGCCTCCATTTTTGGATTTTAGTTGACTACAGATTTAGTCAAATTGATAGCCAAGAATAGCCATCACAAGCCCACCTCTTGTTAACTTGACACACAATCATAACTCATGTCATGCTCAATTTCTAAAGGAAAACAATAACCAGATCGTAATGACACCTAAACATGATATAACTGTCCCTCACAAGACCACAAATGTATTATGAATTTAGCATGAGGCAATGCCCCTTGAGAAACAGTATTTAGTGTCTCGAACTTAAATACGATGACAATTGATATTCTCTTAATTGATGATTCATTACACAATAAAGAAATGAATGAAGAAAAGACAAGTATTTTTATAAACACATTCTTAAAAAATATAACAGAAGCACTCATGTCAATTATAATTCTCATTTCCACAACTGGTCATGTGATCTTAGCTTATATTTATACTTATCTTTTTCTACTATCCATTCTGTCTTTGATCCACCCTTGGCAAGCACCTCAGCAAGTCTCGGTGCTTTACCTGAAGGAATGACCCATACCTTCGTGTTCTTTGTCATCTTGCATGGATTAGGCTGTTGCAGTTTCTGACTGGCTTAACTGACATGACAGCACCAAGAAACACCCTAAAGGGTCTCCTGCACTCCACTCACAATCCTTCTCACTTCCATTGTGGAGAAGCAAGACAATTTCCTCCTGGTAATCTGGATCAGTCACCCCTTCTGTTATTTCTTTTCTAGCCTGCTCCGGGAGTAGGATATTTCTGTGACAGGCTTCTCATTCTCGGAATGTGGATTTTGTGACTTTGTATTAGAAATGCTGTTGAGTGCTTTAAGAGGGCCTTAGTGAGCAATATGGACAGCGGTATGAAGAGCGATGTAAATTATGATGGCCTGACCCAAGAGGTTTAAGAGCAGAATGTTAGTAAATGGCCCACAGACCATTCTTGTAATATTTTGTAAGGGAAAAAAGTGGCTGTTTTAAATCGCCTAGGCTTTAACCTTTAATTTATTTACGATGTCTGGATAAATGACGTTGGCAGGTGAGATTTCAAGACAGTCTAGTACTAATTTTGTTGTGGTCATTAGTGATCTTATGCAGATATACAATGAAAAGAACAAGCTGAACAAGGAAAAATACGAAATGTTCAATTTGAAGGAGAAGCGAGGAAAACAAGGAAGTGTAATCAATTTAAGTCCTGTACTCAAGGAGATAAAAAGATTTAAAGCCTGATATTAAATGGGAGAAAGGGGTGATGACCTCAGGGCAAGGCTCCACCAAGCTAAGTTTCCAACTTGTGAAAAGAAATTAAAGAAAAACCTAAGCCATGAGGAAACCACCCACAACAGAAATAGGATGCAGGTGTAATTGAAAACAGAGGCTGTATTCCAGCCCCAGCAAGCAACAGAACTTGGTAGGTTAGGCTACATAGTTTTGGCTTTAGAGTCAAGGATACAAGAAATGGGTCATAGAATCTCCCTCTGTGACTAAGGAAAGCCACTGACGCCAAGTATATGCCAGGAGTGTTCCTTCATGGATTCCAGAGAGGCCGCTGGGTAAAGCTATGAAGGGAAAACCTGGATTTCACTGAAAATTCCACAATGTTGGAGATTCCAGAGGCATGGGATAGCTGCCAAGGAAAGCTGCTAACAAGATGCGGAACCAGTTCAAAACAGAGAAGGGTGTGGCAGTTAACAAACCTAAAAGGAGTTGCAGATCTGAAGATCACTCTGCCGTCAGACCCTGAGATGCAGAGGACAGGGTTTTCCCAGAGGCTTTGGCTCTTGCTTTGGACCAGTATGTCTTCACAATGCTCTCTTTCCTTCCTTTTGAAATGGTAATGTACACTCTGTCCCGATATATGTCGGATGTATGTGATCTGTATTTTAATTTAAAGGTCTTATAATTAAGAGATTGCCTTCAGTCTTAGTAGAGTCTTTGAACTTTGGAATTTTCAACCACCTTGAGACTGTGATCCATTATTGGGACTTTTGAAGTTGGATTAATTGCATTTTGCATTATAATATGGAAACAGGCCTATGTGAGAAGGGCAGGGGGTGGGATGTGGTGGTTTATTTATGAAAGACCACCATGCCTTCGTTTGTTTGAATGCTTAGTTACCAGGGAATGGCACTTTGGAAAGGACTGGGCGGTGTGGCCTTGTCGGGGCGCGCGCGCGTGCGCGTGTGTGTGTGTGTGTGTGTGTGTGTGTGTGTGTGTGTGTGTGTGTGGCCTAGCTGGAGAAAGTGTGTCACTGGGGATAGGCTTTGAGGTTTCAAAAGCCCAAGTGAGACCCAATGACCATCCCTTCTTCCTGCTGCCTGTGGATCCAGTTATAAAACTCCCAGCTCTGTCCCTTGAACCGAGTCTGCCTACATCCCACCATGATGAAAATGGACTAAATCTCTGAAACTGTAAGCAAGTCACAACTAAATATTTTCCTTTAGAAGAGTTGCCATTGTCATGGTGTACTTTTACAGCAATACAAGGTTGACTGGGACAGTGATCTCAACTATTGTAAGAACTGTAAATGTTAATACAAACTTGCTAAGCAAGATGCACTCATTTGTAAAATAGTGGCACTCCTGTGATGGGGTTAACAGCCTCTACTTGCATTTGGAATAGCAGAGAATCCTTGAATAGACCTGAAATCCAGTCAAATACATGTAAATGAACAACTCATAAGCTGTAATGGGAACTTATTGCTGTTTAGTTATTTTACATAGTACCAATCTACCTTTTAAATATTTGCTTAAGGCTGTATACCAATGCTACTCTCAGCCCCAGAGGAAGAACCCTCTCTTCACAGTAAGAGCCAATGCAGTTACACGTGCTCCAAGTGCTGAGAATAAGTGACTGTTGAAAATTGAGCTCTGTATTATACATTTACAACATTCTTAACTAAGGCTCAGGGAATANTCCAGAAGAGTATGATGGAAAGAATATTGGAGCTGGAAGACATGGAGAAGTGCAGCAAAATGCCNTCTTCTTCTTTTAAAACAAACAAACAAACAAACAATTTTTTATTAGATATTTTCTTCATTTACATTCCAAATGCTACCCTGAAATTCCCTATACCCTCCCATGCCCTGCTCCCCAACCCACCCACTCCTGCTTCCTGACCCTGGCATGTTACTATACTAGGGTATATAATCCTTGCAAGACCAAGGGCTGCTATTCCCAATAATGGCAGACTAGGCCATCTTCTGCTACATATGCAGCTAGAGACACAAGGTCTGGAGGTACTGGTTAGTTCATATTGTTGTTCCTCCTATAGGGTTGCAGACCGCTTCAGTTCCTTGGGTACATACACTAGTTCCTCCATTGGGGGCCTTGTGTTCCATCCAATAG
>NW_018392527.1:4932-13158 GCF_900095145.1 Mus pahari | reverse complement strand
CAACCCTGTAGGTGGAACAACAATATGAACTAACCAGTACCCCCTGAGCTTGTGTCTCTAGCTGCATATGTAGCAGAAGATGGCCTAATCGGCCATTACTTGGAAGAGAGGCCCCTTGGTCTTGCAAACTTTATATGACCCAGCACAAGGGAAGGCCTGAGCCAAGTTGTGGGAGTGGGTGGGTAGGGGAGCAGGGGCGGGGGGAATAGGGAACTTTCGGGATAGCATTTGAAATGTAAATAAAGAAAATAATAATAATAAAATAATGAAAAAATGAAAAAAATATTAAGCATGTATGACTTCATAGAATCCTAAACCCAGGGTTCTTCAGATCATTTGAACCATAGTATATAGGAAGGGAAAATGCTCATCATCTTTTAGAAAGAAACATGGAAAACTTAGTGAAAATATTTACTATTTTCAGTAAAATTTGCTTAATTAAAACAACTTAACCTAAATTAAGAACGGATAAAAAAAAAACCTAAATACTTAGATTCAAGAGTTTTAAATCTATAATTACAGTTCAGAATTCATTCCTTGCTGCCCCTGGGCCTTTTGGAAATCAGTGTCAAGTTTATGCTTCAATATGCAATGCCATTAGATGAAAAAGTATCTGGATGGATTTGAGGTTTCAAGGTTTTGTTAATCCCTGGATTCAATACCATTTTTTTTTTCTTTTCTTAAATTCATGGTAGACGTGATTTCTAGTGTCCTTGATTGTCCTAGTTTAATTCCTGTTGGTGTGATAAAATACTTGGATAAAAAGCTACTTAGAGAAGAATGAGGTATAACTCAGCCTACCATTCCAGGTTGCAGACAATCATTCTGAGGAAGTATAGGCAGGAACTTTATTTGTGTTCAGTTTTACTTCTCCACTCTTATGTAGTGGAGGACTCTACAACCTAGGAAATGTTGTCATCCCCATTAGGCTGGGGCTTCCTACATGAGTTAACTTAATTAGTACAATTCCTCAAAACCATGTCCACAGATCAAATCAATGTAGACAAGCTCTCATGGCAGCTCTCTTCCCATGTGTTACCAGACTGTGCTAAGTTGACAGTTATGACAGTCATACATATGTATTATTAAATGCTGTATAAACTTTGAATAACAATTCTTTGGGTACAATTTTTTAAAATTATTTTCTAAAATTAAATGAAATTAAAATATGATAAAACTGAAATGAATTCTTTAAATAAATATATACTTAAGATACTTTTTAATTTTGGGTATCCTAGTATATCACTGTACAATTCATGTTAACTGCTACTTTCTTAGCATATACACATACATGTATACATATACATATAAATGTATATATAATATAGTAACATGTCATGTAGTAATTTGTATTTGTTTCTTGTGCTGAAAGCATTAATCCAACTACAATGCTAACATTCTTCATACACTGTCTAATAGAAAAGTAAACCTTATTTGAGTGATGTTAGGAACCACTTATTTCCTGGTCCTCAGATAATTTGGATTACTCAATCTAAGTGCTACTGAAGTGAAAGCCTCAAGAAAGAAATTCTTTAAAATGTATATGGAAAAATTGTTTGTTCCAAGCTTATTTACTTTCTCCATGTATCCCCACAGAAATCTTCACATAAAATTCTGTCTAAAATGTGATGTCCTGTTAAATTTGACCTCATATTAAAACGTCTTGTTCCTTAGAAGGTTTAACAGCACAAATAAACTATTAATGTTTTAGATCATTGAGTTTCCTGAATTGTTTCTTTTTAGTAACAAAAACTTTCAGGACTCATCCAGTTTCAGTTACTTTCTGTATGTAAAAATATTTAATTATACTAGACTTATGATATGGGTTTTATGGTATAAAGTTTTTGAGGTTCTATATTTCTTTAGTTGATTGCTTGAAATAATAATCACTATTCATTTTTAGGAATTCTCTAATTTTCTAAATTAATTTCTGTTTTAAATTTTAGAACATTTATTGGTCGTTTGCAGTAATTGATCCAGTCAATATTAGGGCATGGTAAGATGCTAATTTCTCTCTGATATACTGCTTTGGTTCTCACCCAAAAAATGAAATTCTCTGGGGTATGTGTCATAGTGCAATTTTTCTGACATCTTTTCAATGGCTTATGAGGTTATAATCACTGGCCTCACTACAGTCATTCATGTTAAAAATCATTTGACAAAACAGCTAGTATTTGGTAAACTTGTATGTAGCTCTAAACATGTAATCCTGGGAAGCATAGGAGCTCAATTGTTTTGCTACTGCTTGATGTCTGTGTGCCAAAAGTGTGACAAAAATGCTTACTGTAAAAAGATAGGCCACTGTGTCACTGTTTGTACTAAATAAAATCCTTTTTTAAACATTCAAATCACAGTAATCAGAAGGAGAAATTTGCTTACTCAGAAGAAATATCGAAGTCATATTCCAGTAATTTTCTGGAAACACGGTGGAACTAGAGGGAAAGGATTGGCATGGAAATTAATTTATTTTCTAAACTCTAGTGTACATTCACCTGAAGAAATCACATAGTGTCTGGTCTAGATTTCTTCCTGTTTCTGTATATTACTTTTGTAAGTTCTGTTCCTAGTAGTTATGTTATTAATTTTTCTTTAACTATTTACTTCTAATATTCAAAAATGAAAGACTACCTATATACTGGTTTAACTTTTATAATTATTTCTGGTAAAGAATAGTATAATTATACAGATTTATGAGACCTGATATAGTTAATATATATATATATATATATATATATATATATATATATATATATATATATGTGTGTGTGTGTGTGTGTGTGTGTGTGCATGTGTGTGTGTGCTGGAGTTTCTTTTTGCCATAAATGAATACTACATTGGGTCCATATGATTCAACAACTATGTTTTCTCTTAAACCAATTATTCTTTCTGCATTTATCAATTTATTTAGCAAGACTATACTTTCCAGGTATATTTTAGACTCTTCTCACATGCAAGTTCAAATTTTCTGTTCCTTTGTATTCACAGCAATGTTCTCCCTTCACTGAATCTGTAGAATGTCCTCAAGGATCATTCTAATAATTGAATTCAATAATATGTTTTTAGGATAATAACAGAGGATGCCATTTTGTCATTGAAGAAAAACGATTGAGGTAGTGCACATGCAACTATTCCTATATCAGCCACTCTTAGAATTCCATAGAATATTGTCTGTGCCTCTCACAAATATACTATCCGTTTCCCTATATTATAGACATTACTAATGTGTACATCTTATTTTCTCTGTTAGAAAAGATCTATGACTGATTCATCATTTTCTAAATTTAAAATTACATGTTCTAAAATTTCCTTCTGTGTATAATATATGTGATCTAAATATTGGTCAAATGAATGAATAAATACTTCCAGATTGATTTTTCTTGGACTTCCACTCCATGAATGCTAAGTGTTCCAATTCTTACTGAATGTCAGTTCTCTTAGTCATCTTTCTCTCTCTCTCCTTCTCTCTCTCTCTCTCTCTCTCTCTCTCTCTCTATATATATATATATATATATATATATATATATATATATAAAAAAACACACACAAACATATATATATATATATATATATATATATATATATATATAAAAAAATATATACACATATATGCATAAATACATATGAATGCACACATACACACACAAACACACACACAAATATACGGAAGGGTAAATTCTCTGCTAAGTAATATAGAAAGCATCTCAGTTGCTAGTTTTTTAGTATTATTTAAATAATACACAAACTTTTTTTTAGATTTAGGAAATCCAGGTAACCTTTTACATTAAAAGTCAATTAATTCATTGAGATTCTAATAGTTATAATAAATATTTTCTACAATTATTGTATATCGATTCTGGAACTTGGAATGTAATAAAAACATCCATGTACTATTTAAATAATACTAAAAAAACAAGTAACTAAGATGGATTCTATATTCCTTATCAGCTAATTTACCTCTTCTAGTTGCTTAAAAGGGTATTTTCAAATTATGAAAGTTATAAATATGTTCTTCTAGCTGAGAAGGCAGTGAAATAACCAGGGCTGGTGGTATAATCCTATAGCCATAACTACTTAGGAAGCTAAAAATTGATGATTTTTATGTCCATACCTTCTCTGGCTATGGAGCAAGTTCAAGGGTAGCCTGCATGATTCAGGAACAGTCTCAAAACAAAACAAATGAAAAGAATAGTTTGGACAAAATCTCAGAAGTAGAGCACTTGTCTAATGTATAGAAAACAAGGTTCAAATATAATATAACTGCAGCAAGTAATAATGATAATAATAATAATAATAATAATAATAATAATAATAATAATGATAGTATCAGTAAAAAATGTATATTCATGGGAAGTAATTAGTTGTTTACTTGTATTTTAATCCTTTGCTCCATTATTGGTAACCCCTCATGCTGTAAGCCTTGCACTCAAATACACAGATAAAATATGACTCTTGTTTTCTCACTTTTATCTAATACTAAGTTAACCCTTGAATCACAAATATACACAATAGAACTATTTTCTGCCTATTGGTTTGCTTTACCCAGCCTCATTATCAGGGGTTATTTGTCTTATTTAGTATATTGTCTTGTTGGGTTTGGTTGTTCTCTCCTGAAGGCCTGTTCTTTTCTGAAGAGAAATGGAGGGAAGCTAAATGTGAGGAAGAGGGGAGATGTGGGTAGCAGGGATGAATGGAGAGAGGGAAACTATGGTCAGGATGTATTATATGAGAGAAGATTCTCTTTTTAATTTTGAAAATGAGAAGAAAATAGAAACTACACACATGCAAACACAACCACACACACATACACACACACACACACACACACACACACACACACACACACACACACAGAACAGCTCTATATGCAGCATGATGTAAAAAAAAATTCTTAGAACATGACTTAACAGCCAGTAACCCAAATATACGATGTAGTTGCTCTACTGGGAAGCTATCAGAAGGCCCTGAAGAAATTGTACTTTCCCTTTATAGGCATGTCTGGTGATTTGAGGAGGATTTGTTCCCATAGGCTCATATAGCTAAATGCTTAGTAACCAGGAAATGGAACTGTTTGAAAGGATTAGAAGGAATTGGATAGGTGGTGTTGTGGGAGGAAATGAGTCATGGCAAATGAGCTTTGAGGTTTCAAAAGCACAAGTTATGCCCAGTGGCTTTCTCTTTCTATTGCAGATCAGATGTAAAGGTCACTGATACTGCTCCAGTGTGTCTCTGAATGTTGCCATGCATCCCACTATGATGATAATGGAATAAGCCTCTGAAACTCTAAGCAAGCCATAGAGCAGTGATGATGGAGCAGGTATTAAGTCCAAACTGTTGATTCCTCCAACATTATAGTGGCACTATAGTACCATGAGCAATATCTTGCTTGTTCAAGCATTGCATGTCATATATTTCTACTGGTAAGGATTTTTTTTTCTATCTCAGTAACTTGCATAGTAGCTTCCTATGAGAAGCATTAACCTTTGAGAGCTAGTCCTTAGGCAGGAAGTTTCCAGATCAATTACAGATTCATTCCTCCAAATCTTGTATCCAAAGTTCATAATATTTTCAACAATGGGGTCTTATCATCAGTTTTCAGAAGCAAACAAGGCCAATGGGAGTCTCTTGGTCCTTCTTCATCAAAAATTTAAGGATAATTTTTTCTATGTAAGACCCTATAGTTTTTGTTAGAGAGTATATGGTTCTTTGGAGGAGTATTATTACCACATAGTATATAAAACACACACACACACACACACACACACACACACACACACACACACACCACACACAGAGAGAGACAGAGAGACAGAGAGAAAGAGAGAGAGAAGTATATTATTGTGTATATACCCACACACATATATGAAATAATATATACTGCCTAAATTATTTTTACTACCATGACAGAGGCAAGTTAGAGTAGAAAACATTTAATTTGTAGCTTTTGATTTCAAAGAATGAGACCATGACCATTATGGTGGGGTGCATGGACACATAGCATCAGAGAGGTAGTCATGGAACTGGAGCAGTAGTTGTGAGCTTATAGTTGATACACAAGAAGGAGTCACAGGGATGAGGGGAAGGGGAGGGGGAGGAGGAGGGAGAGAGAATGGGAGAGGGAGAGAGAGAGAGAGAAAGAGAGAGAGAAAGAGAGAGAAATGAGAACTACATGGCCTTTTGAAACTACAAAGCCATCTACCAATGACATACTTCCTTCAACAAGGTCACATCTACTTTACCTTTATTTTATCCCAAAGCCTAAATAGTTCCATAATCTTTTGACAAACCATTAAAATATATGTACCCGTGGGGACCATTGTCATTCAAAGTACCACATTCAACTTTCTGACTTGTGGTCAGAAAGGCTTGTGGCCATTTCAAACTGAAAAATGCTTTACCCTAACTAAAAATGTTCATATAGTCTTTCATAGTCTCAACACAGTTTCAATGTCCCCAGACTTTTCTGATACTCAAGGCAATCACTTATTTTTAATCATCTTTAAAATCAAAAGGCAAATTATAATCCTATAACACACAATAGCACATAATATATATTGCCATTACAAAAGGGAGGAATAGGAGCATAGTGGAGAAATAATGGGCAAACACAATACCAGAAACCAAGCAGGACAAACTCTAAATTTTTAGCTCTATGTCCATTGTTAGAGGGTTCTCCCCTTTAATCTTTCTGTACTACACTGTACTTCTTTTTCATGATTTGTTTCTATACTCTGCTTTTAGTGCTTCATGGCAGATATTCCATGGCTCTGTCATCTTCAACATCTTGGTATCTGCAATGTAATCTGGGTTCCATTTTCATAGCTTCACAGAAAGACCTCTTCAGGCCTTCAAACATGGGATCCCTTCCTTCATCTCTGTCCCCACCAGCATTCCTTAAATGCTGAGGAAATTTTTATAAACCCTTTCCTATTTTTCTCATTACTCTAAATACATATTCATGTGTTCCCCCAATAAACAAAAATGAGGGATCCATTTGCCTAAGGTGTGAGACCTAAAATTCCAGCCATTTTTTTTTTTTTTTGATAAGAAGAAACACAGTCATTTCTATGACTACTTCCAGCTGAGATCGTGATGTTTCACTAACTGTTCAGGTTGTGGGGGAAACCATCTGGACATATGGAAGTGCACTATGCCCTGGAGCAATTTGTGAGGCTGGACTACCTGTGTCCCTGCTGCTCAGGCTGATTTGAAATGCCATCAGAAACATATAAGGCTGATGTGTTTGCTGTAGTTTGCAGTCTTTAGTTCATTGGAAATCTCCTTAGGATCTTGCATCCCAGGTCCCTCAGAGAACCATCTGCCTAGGAGAGCACACAGAAGAAATGTAGCTCCTCAGACAGGGTCTCTTTGGGCCTTCATTTTCAGGCAGGAGGCAAAGCTGAGATTCAGACCTGTGTGCACCTTCCCTGCAAGAGGAGAGCTTGCCTACAGAGAGTGCTCTGACAATGAGACTCAGGAGAGAGTTGGACTCCCAGGAGTGCTGACAGAGGCTAACAGAATCACAGGAGGAACAAGCTTCAGCCAGAGACAGCTAAGATCATCTAACACCAGAGATAACCAGATAGCAAAAGGCAAATGTAAGAATGTTACTGACAAAAACCAAGACCACTGAGCATCCTCAGAACCCAGCAATCCAACCACAGCAAGTCCTGGATACCCCCAAAACACCCTTAAAGCAATATTCAGATTTAAAATCATATTTCATGATGCTGGTATAAAATTCAGGAAAACACTGCTAAACAGGTAGAAGTCCTTAAAGAGGAAACACAAAATCACCTTAAAGGGTTACAGGAAAACACACCCAAACAGGTGATGGAATTAAACAAAACCAACCAAGATCTAAAAATGGAAGTAAAAACAATAAAGAAAATACAAATGGAGAAAACTCTGGAGATAAAAATCCTAGGAAAGAAATCAGGAATCATAGATGCAAGCATTAGTAACAGAATATAAAAGATGGAACAAAGAATCTGAGGTGCAGAAGATTCCATAGAAAACACAAAAATATCAAAGAAAATGCAAAATGCAAAAAGATGCTAACTCCAAACATGTTACTGGTACAGTGACAGACATGTAGATCAATGGAATAGAATTGAAGACCCAGAAATGAACCCACATGTATTAGTCAGGGTTCTCTAGAGTCACAGAACTTGCAGATAGTCTCTATATAGTAAAGGAATTTATTGATGACTTACAGTCTGCAGTCCA
>NW_018392527.1:0-4832 GCF_900095145.1 Mus pahari | reverse complement strand
CTATCTCCCAGTCTCCAAATTAGGTTCACTGGTGAGCCTTCCAATTCTGGATTGTAGTTCATTTCAAATATAGTCAAGTTGACAACCAGGAATAGCCACTACACCACACACCTATGGTCACTTGATCTTTGATAAGGGAGCTAAAACCATCCAGTGGAAAAAAAGACAGCATTTTCAAACAATGGTGCTTGCACAACTGGCAGTTATCATGTACCAGAATGTGAACTGATACATTCTTGTCTCCTTGTACAAAGCTGAAGTCTAAGATCAAGGAACTCTACATAAAACCAGCAACACTGAAATATATAGAAGAGAAAGGGGGGGCCTTGAAGATATGGGCAGGGGGGAAAAATTCCTGAACAGAAGAGCAATGTCTTGTGCTGTAAGATCAAGTTTGACAAATGGGACCTCATAAAACTGCAAAGTTTCTGTAAGTAAAAGATACTGTGAATAAGACAAAAAGGCCACCAACACATTGGGAGAGGATCTTTACCAATCCTAAATCAGAATGGGGACTATTATCCAATATATATATAAAGAATAGAAGAAGATGGAGTCTAGAAAATCAAATAACACTATTAAAAAATGAGGTACAGAACTAAACAAAGAATTCTCAACTGAGTAATACTGAATGCCTGGGAAACACCAGAAAAAATGTTCAGCATCCTTAATCATCAGAGAAATGGAAATCATAACAACCCTGAATTTCCACCTCATACCAGTCAGAATGGCTAAGATCAAAACCTCAGGTAACAGCAGATGCTGGCAAGGATGTGGAGAAAGAGGGACACTCCTCCATTGTTGGTTGGATTACAAGCTGGTACAATCACTCTGGAAATCAGTCTGGCAGTTCCTCAGAATATTGGACTTACTACTACTGGAAGATACAGCAATACCTCTTCTGGGCATATACCCAGAAGATGTTCCAACTTCTAATAAGGACACGTGCTCCACTATGTTCATAGCAGCCTTACTTACAATATAGCCAGATGCTGGAAAGAACCCAGATGTCTCTAAACAGAGGAATGGATGCACAAAATGTGGTACATTTACACAATGCATTACTACTAAGCAATTAAAAACAGTGAATTTATGAAATTTTTAGGCAAATAGATGGATCTGGAGGATATCATTCTGAGTGAGTTAACCCCAAATCAAAAGAACACCCATGATATGCACTCACTGATAAGTGGATAGTAACTCAGAAGCTCAGAATATTCTAAATACAATTTGCAAAACACATGAAACTCAAGCAGAAGGAAGACAAAAGTGTGGATACTTTGTTCCTGCTTAGAATGGGGAATAAAAGTCCCATGGAAGGGGTTCCAGAGACAAAGTTTGGAGCTGAGACTGAAGAAAGGACCATCCAGAGATTGCCCCACCTGGGGATTCTTCTCACATACAACCACCAAACCCAGACACTACTGCATATGCCAGCAATATTTTGCTGACAAGACCCAGATATAGTTATCTCTTGTGAGGCTATGCCAGTTCCTGGCAAATACAGATGTGAATGCTCACAGTCATCTATTGGATGGAACACAGAGCCCCTAAAGAAGGAGCTAGAGAAAACACCCAAGGAGCTAAAGGGGTGTGCAACCCTATAGGAGGAACAACAATATGAACTAACCAGTACCCCACAGAACTGTGTCTCTAGTTGTGTATGTAGCAGAGGTTGGCCTAGTCGGCCACTAATGGGAGGAGAGGCCCTTGGTCTTGTGAAGATCACATGCCCCAGTACAGGGGAATGCCAGGGCCAGGAAGTGGCAGTGGGTGGTTTGGGGAGCAGGGCAGGGAGAGCGTATATGGTACTCTCAGGATAGCATTTGAAATTTAAATGAAGAAAATATCTAAATATCTAAATATATATTGAAAAAACCCTTAAAAAGACAGCATGATACTCAAGGAATTAGACAGAGAAAATTATCTTCAGGGAGATTGTTTGAAATAGCTATTGTTTGCTGGAAATATTTTTGCTAATTGGCCAAATTTTGTTACCTTCAGTAAATTTGCCGTTTTATGATAGGACTGTTATGGGACTATCATCTGGGAAAAATAAGAAGTAGGAGCTGCCATTCATCTTAATAGAAGTTTTTTCTTAATATTCCTGCTAAAACCAGTGCATTGTCTGTAATTCTCTGAAAGCTCTAGTCACTTAGGATTTCTGAACTTAACTTTATGTCTTCTATGGCTACCTACACAGATTATGTGTAAAGGTTTGGCTTACTCTTCATACTTTTAACAACTTAAATAATTGCAAATCTGGTTATCATGTGTCACATGTTGTGGGTCTGAAGTGAATGTGCTGTTCTCTTAGATGACATTCTGTTAATAAGTTCTATTATAAATGATAATTTCAATTAAGAATAGTTTTAGACGATGACTTGGCCTAATCAACAATGTTCTGAAGAATAAAATAACAATTTTAAATCAAGAAGTTTTCTTCAAACACTTGCACAGCCTTGATAAGATAGAAGAAAAGTTTTTAAAAGGAAAGATTTCATCATTAAGTAAGTTGGTACCATTTATATCAGTGAAAGCTTGATTGGAACATAGAACCTAAATGTGATCTGTTCAAATCCATAGAACTTAGTAGTGAGCTTTAGAACTCAACTCATTTATCCTCAATATTGACTGCTATCTTTACATCTATTGTGTTAATAATTAGTATATTCTATGTGTCATTACAACATGTCTTAAGAGATTTTGGAAATAAACAGTACATTCTCTTTACCATTCAAGAAATTATGTTTCATAAAGTGAACAGTTACATAATATTTAACTAAATTATATTCAGCAAATGAATCTTAAAATTAAATATTACAGGTCTTAGTGATACAAGCTTGATGAAATATATGCTACCAAAACCAACGTTCTAATAGAATAATCTAAATTATGGGAAAATAATAATCATAGCATATTTTTGAAAACACAAATATTTAATAAAAAATCTGATCCAATAACAGTAATGAATTTATCACACGAATATATAGAGAGATAAACAGAAATATATCAACAATTTGATCTTCCTTCTTCTTGAGTTTGTTGTGTTTCACAAATTGTATCTAGAATATTCTGAATTTCTTGGTTACTATCCACTTATCAGTGAGTGCATATCATGTGTGTGCTTTTGTTTTTGGATTAATTCACTCAGGATGATATCCTCCAGATCCATCCATTTGCCTAAAAATTTCATAAATTCATTGTATTTAATTGCTGAGTAGTACTGCATTATGTAAATGTACCACATTTTGAGTATCCCTTCCTCTGTTTAGGGACATCTGGTTTCTTTCTAGCATCTGGATATTGTAAATAAGGCTGCTATGAACATAGTGGAGCAAGTGTCCTTATTAGAAGTTGGAACATCTTCTGGGTATATGTCCCGGAGTGGATCTTCCAGTAGTACTATGTCCAATTATCTGAGGAATAGCCAGACTGTTTTCTAGAGTGGTTGTTACCAGCACACAATCCCACCAACAATGGAGGAGTATCCCTCTTTCTCCACATTCTTGCCAGCATCTGCTCTCATCTGAGTTTTTGGTCTTTGCCATTCTGAGTGGTATGAGTTAAAACCTCAGGGTTGTTTTAATTTTGCATTTCCCTGATTAAGGATGTTGAACATTTCTTTAGGCACTTCTCATCCATTGGAGATTCCTCCCTTGAGAGTTCTGTTTAACTTTATTCCCCATTTATTTAATCAGGTTTTATGTTTCTCTGGAGTCTAACTTCTTGAGTTGTTTGCATATATTGGATATTAGCACTCTATCAGATGTAGACTTGGTAAAGATCTATAACCAGTCTTTTGGTTGCCATTTTGTCACATTGACAGTGTTCTTTGGCTTACAGAAACTTTGCAATTTTATGAGGTCCCATTTGTTGATTGTTGTTCTTAGTGTGTAAGCCATTCATGTTCTGTGCCCTGTAAGCATGTGTTTGAGGCTCTTCCACATATTCTTTTGTACTAGATTTTGTGTATCTGGTTTTATATGGAGTTCCTTGATCCACTTGCACTTGATCTTTGTACAAGGAGATAAGAATGGATAGATCTGCCTTCTTCTACATGCTAACCTCCATTGGTACCAGCACCAGTTTTTGAAATTAAGGAGAGGCCCTTGGTCTTGCGAAGATTATATGCTCCAGCACAGGGGAATGCCAGGACCAGGAAATGGGAGTGCTTGGGTTGGGAGCAGGGCAGGGGGTGGGTATAGGGCGCTTTGGGGATAGCATTTGAAATATAAATGAGGTTTTCTGGCTCGAGTCACCTGGCACCTTTCCTGCCCAAGGAGGGGTGTCTGCCCAGGAGAAGTTTCAAGGCCTGAACCAGCAGGAGAACCATCTTTGCTCAGGTGCACTGTTGGGGAGAGGGCGGCCTGGAGAAGCATCACAGCTTCTGGGAAAGATCCCTTTTCTTGTTCCAGTCATCCTGCAACTTTCCTGCCTGAGGAGGGGTGTCTGCCCAAAAGCAGTCTCAAGGCCTGAACCCATAGGAAGGCCATCTATGATATGGTGCACTCCCAGGGAAGGGGCGGCTTGCAGAATAGACACAGCTTCTGGGAAGGATGCCATTTCTGGCTCTAGTCGCCCAGCACCTTTCCTGCCCGAGGAGGGGTGTCTGCCCGGGAGGAGTCTCAAGGCCTGAGCGTAAAGGAGAGCCATTTTGCTCCGGTTCGCTTTGGCACCAGTCTGTGCTAGCAAAAGTGTGGACCATAGAAACTACACAGCTTCATGACAGACAGATGCAACCTAACTTCTGGGATAGACCCTATTTCGGGCTCCAGAAATTTGGGCACCTTCCTCATCAGAGGAAAGGTGGCCACCTGTGAGGGCTCTGT
>NW_018392526.1:46209-49311 GCF_900095145.1 Mus pahari | reverse complement strand
ACTATGTTCATAGCAGCCTTATTTACAATAGCCAGAAACTGGAAAGAACCGTGATGACCCTCAACAGAGGAATGGATACAGAAAATGTTTTACTTTTACACAATGGAATACTGCTCAGCTATTAAAAACAATGAATTTATGAAATTCCTCGGCAAATGGATGGATCTGGAGGGTATCATACTGACTGAGGTAACCCAATCACAAAAGAACTCAAATGATATGCACTCACTGATAAGTGGATATTAGCCCAGAAACTTAGAATACCCAAGATACAATTTGTAAAACACATGAAACTCAAGAAGGAAGACCAAAATGTGGACACTTCACCCCTTCTTAGAACTGGGAACAAAACACCCATGGAAGGAGTTACAGAGACAAAGTTTGGAGCTGAGATGAAAGGATGGACCATCCAGGAACTACCCCACCCAGGGGTCCATTCCATAACCAGCCACCAAATACAGACACTATTGCATACGCCAGCAAGATTTGTTGAAGAGACCCTGATATAGCTGTCTCTTGTGAGGCTATGCCAGTGTCTGGCAAATACAGAAGTGGATGATCACAGTCTTCTATTGGATGGAACACAGGGCCCCAATAAAAGAGCTAGAGAACATACCGAAGGAGCTGAAGGGGTCTGCAACCCTATAGGTGGAACAACAATATGAACTAACCAGCACCCCCAGAGCTTGTGTCTCTAGCTGCATATATAGCAGATCACCTAGTCAGCCATCATTGGGAAGAGAGGCCCCTTGGTCTTGCCAACTTTATATGCCCCAGTACAGGGGAACACCAGGTCCAAGTAGTGGGAGTGGGTGGTAGGGGAGCAGGGGGAGGGGGATTGTATAGGGGACTTTGAAATGTAAATGAAGTAAATATCTAATAAAAATTGGAAAATTAAATAAAAAAGAAAAAGAAATTGTTGTACATATACACAATGGAGTTCTACGCAAAAAAAAAAATTAAGGCAGCAGGAATCTGCATAGGGTGGACAAGGGCTGAAAACTGACCCTTTAGGTGAAAATGTATGCAAAATAACTAGGTTTCTAGGCTTTGTAAACCTTTGGGGTTCAAACAGTCTTTCCTACTACCTATCATCACTCCAGCAAAAGACAGAGAGAGGCCTATAATTGAGGAATTGGATCAGGTTCATGGGCTCATGATTATGTTACACACACACACACACACACACACACACACACACACACACAGGGGTAAGATCATATCTACACAGTGAGTTACTGAAGCCTGTCCTTGCACACACATTTATTCTACTCAATCCCATTAGCTCTTGGAACACTGTTTGCTGAGCTAGTGTCTCCTAGGAAACAGGAGTCTCATAGGCAGAGCTAAGGTTTCCCAAGATATGCATGGTTCCACAGATCATTCATGAGTCCCTGTAGGAGAAGTAGCAGAAGATCAATCAACCACAGTCCATGACTATGAATGTCTTTAAAAGGTTGAATTTGTTTTTCAAAAACAAGCCTAGTTCCATATCAAAATTGGGCTACAAGGTTTAGTCCAGTGATTCTTCCTGCCCTCCCTATCCATTCCTTTTCCCCAACACTTCAGATCTAGCCCAGGTCCTGCACCCTATGACCCAATCTACTCTGGCCTTCTTTGACTGCACTTCAGTCGATTTCTAGTCTTCTTCTAATCAAGACCCTCCTTTCCTATACCCCAACCAACAGGCCCCTACCATGCCTCTCTCATACATCCAATCTCTTCTTTGCTTTCATAACTTTTTTCAAATTATTTTCTTATTTGATCTAGGTTCTCAACTTATTCTTTAAGACCTGATATTCTGCCTTGTGCTTGATTCATTCTACATATAATGCTTTCCTTTGAATTTCTAATTAGATTATTTGGGTTTTTCAATTCCATATTCATTACAGTGTAAGTCTTCTTCAACATTGCTATCTTCTGAATGAATTCAGTTCTCAAGTCCTGCACTGTCTTCATCATTTTCATCTGCCTTATGCTTGTGTTTTCTCAGGTATTTATACTACTTTTTCTCCTTGATTTCATTGGGCTGTTTCTTTGTGTCTTCTGAAAACTCCTTGAGTTCTTTGAAGAAGTCTATGATTGTTCCTTCAAATTCTGTGTCCTGAAGTTCATCTAAATAATTCCCATTGACAAAGATTTTTAGAGGATTGGTACATTTGGGAGAGAAGATACTAGCTTAATCTTACANGCTGTTGTTATCTGTCAGATGCTTTCTGAGCATATGGACTTCCTTTGTTTGCTCCTTTTCTAGTTAGCCTATAGATAAAGCAGGTTGGAGAAGAGAATAAGATGATGGAGCACATTGGTTCTAGAGGTTAGAAATGGTTTGGGAGAAATGAAGTCCAGCAAGTAAAGGGAACTGGGCTGGTGTACTGTCCCACGCCTCACTCTTTTGCACTAAATGCAGGGAAAGGTAGACTATGCTAGTGAACGGATTGTGAAGTCCAGACTTCACAGTTGAAGAAAAACTGTAAATAGAAGATCAGAGATATTTATCAGGCTAGACCCTCGAGGCGGATTTTGAAGTCTGGGTCCTTAGTGGGAGTGATGCAGGCAACTAGAATGAATCTGTAGTTGGTTTCACATATGGCAGGTTCTGGCAGAAGCCTGGGTGATGGCTTTAGCATTGGCAGGGGCAGTCAGACTCTAAATAATACTTTAAATATTATTTTGAAACATGTGGCTAAGTAAAAAAATTTAAAGGGATGAATGAAAATAAAATTGGAGGAAGATTTTAGTCACATGGAAAAATGATCATATTGTGTATCTAAATAAACTGGATCATTCTGTAGCTTGAGTGGTCACTCTTACTTCCTCCCATGTAGTGTCCAGTGTTCTCCTGAGGGAAACGTCAAAACCTGAAGGCCAATGGAAATTAATCCTTGTTGGTATCTTGTTATAAAGCAATATGCATTTTTCTTTCTGTGCATTTGGATAGAGAAGATCACAAGATCAGGTAGAGGGAAGAAGAAGGGCTCTGTCTTGGTGTGTGCTTTGGGAACTTCATATATTATTTGTCTTTTCTAATTTTTCTAAACCCATTACCAGATTAGAAACTCATTCTTGCTCTTTTCCTCTTCTTCTCTGCCCTTATGCTCC
>NW_018392526.1:42362-45829 GCF_900095145.1 Mus pahari | reverse complement strand
ACCTGTTATTTACAGCTTGTATGGCTTTAATTGCTTACCTTTGGTGTGAGTTGTGCATTCAATTCTTTTCTTACATGCAACAGAGAAAATCCACAAGCACTTAAAAGCTTCTTACTCCATAGCTGGCTCATTGCTGAAGAAGATGGAGTCTAACCTTGCAAACAATAAAGCAACTACTCAACTCAAAGTAGTAAGAAACTGAGATAGATGCTCCAGAACCAGATGTGGAACCATTAATGATCACTTCAGAATACCTGGGTGCACCACAAAGAAGAGGGAGTTGGATCACAAGAAAGGAAACCTTTTCAAATATTCTAAGTAAGTCCCTTAGAGATGCTATAATAAGGTAAATTAAGGGGCTCAGATCCAGATACAATTTTATAGTTTTTTAAATAACTTTATCTAATCATCCTTCAATGCTAGGTTTCACTATGTAATTGGCTTGTGTAATTTTTAAGACAGCAATCATATCTGTAGAAGGTTGATCTGAATATGTAGACTGTGTTAATATCCATTAGCATATGGGGACTGGGGACCAGATGGGTGGTCTCTAAAAGCCTTGCCTCATTCAGTTGATGTTGTGGTCTGAGAACACAGACTCAGAATAAGAGCTGTGGATTGGTTTTGAGGAACTTAACCTATCTAATTTCTTTCACTGAAAAAAAAGTTAAATTTATAAAAACTATTGTTCTCTACATAGAAAATCAAGTATATTTTCATTAACATCCAAGATTTGAAGTCAGAGAGTATCTCTTACTTTTCTCCTTTTGTTTAAGATTGCTTTCAAAATTCAGTGAAAATTTCAAAAGGTTGAAAGAAATTATTTTTTAATATTTTTACAATATAGAAATGATAAATATTGAAGAATAAATATGTTTTGCCTTCTTTCAGCATTGTAAAATGCAAGATGTTCAGAAGCATTGCATGGTCATGTTCCAATTACAAATACTTTTTGAATTCTATGCCCAAATTGGAAAGATGGGTCAGTTGCAAAGTGATTGTCAAACAGCCATAAGGACTTGAGTTTGCATGTCAGCATCCATGTAATAAATCAAGCACTGTGACATGCACTTGTAGTCCCAGTATTGGAGAGGCAGAGATCAGTGGATTCCTAAGGTTCTCTGGTCAGCCAGTCTGGCCAAATTGAAGAAGTCCAGGCTCAGGAAGAGACCCTCTCTCAAAAATTAAAATAGAGAGTAAATAATCTAGACACCAAACATTAATCTGTATTTTCTACATGCATATACACACAAGTGTATATGTACACACACATTTGCATGGTCAATATTGAGGGACGTTTTTTTGAGACAAGATCTCTCTATGTTGTACAGGTTGGTCTTGAAAATGTGAACTCAAGCAATTCTTGATCTTAGCCTCGTGAGTGGTGTGGCTACTGGAATGCACCACCAGACCTGGCTATGAGCATCTTCTGAATGTGTGACTAGGATTAGCAAAATGAAAAAGAAGAGTGGGAAGCAGGAGAAAGAAGGGGAAAGAGGAATTAATGCAGTGCTTGATCCTTTGAGATTGGTCCCTTCTTCATTGTTCCTAACAGAGAAAGTTCTTCATATTTTGTCTCTGACAATGATTGGCTTAATCATGATTGCTTTTTCAATGTCATCTAAGTAAATACTATGAAGGGCTGTCAGTCAGAAGTCTTAAAGGAAAGGAGGATATTAGGGATATTTTTTGATGTTATTGTTCAGTGTCCTTCTCTTTTCAATATTTGTTGATACTATCATTCAATGTCCTCCCCTAAGTAAGCTCAAATGGAGGTTGAGTCAGGAAAATATATTATACAAAAAAAAAATGATGAGAAAATCTAGGGGAAAGGGAACCAAGGTAAACAACCTCTGGACAAGCTCTATCTGATAAAAGAAGAAAGATTAAGCCTTTTTCATTAAAAAGAGGCAACTGGAAACAAGGCTTAGTTAGAAATAGCAATACCTAGTGGGTGGAGAAAACAACATGGAAGTATAATGATACCTCTGAGATTAGTGATACCATGTCTGGCTTAACTCAGATCTCTTAAGGCCGGTGTGGTTTGCTGTGGCTATTTCTCTTTTGGAGCTCCATGGGTACATCTTTAGCATGTGCTGCTATGGAAAGCTGAGGTGCAGATGGTCAGTTACTACAGCCACTTTGAAAGATAATGTGCTACCTCATACTTTCATCTTCTTCAAGGACAAATTACCCTTCCTTTCATGGGGAGCAGGCAGCAGCCCTGCTTTACCCTCCTTTCCTGACAGTTTATGTAAAATGTACAGGAAAGTATGAGACAGATAGACAGACAGACAGACAGACAGACAGAGACACAGACACAGACACAGAGGTAGTTTGTGTGTGTGTGTGTGTGTGTGTGTGTGTGTGATGTATGCATATGTTTTTGTGGATATGTGCATGTATGTTTGAAGATGTGTATAGAGGCCAAATGTTATGAATCTTTCTTGGTNGNCATCCACTTTGATGTTCATTTNTTTGATCTTTTATTTTGTAATTTGCTTTGAGACAAGTTCTCTCACTAAATATTGTCATGAATAGGTAGACTGGATAGCCAGATGCAATATCTCCCTGTCTGCACTGGCCCCATACGCTCAGCTCTGAGGTTACAGAAGTATTCTGCAAGACCCTGACTTCTGTGGGGGTACTGTTACCTGCATGAAGTCTCAGTTCCTCATGCTTAGTAACATGAAAATTTAGAAGTGTCTTCTCAGCCCTCATTCTCCTGTGACTGACAGCACTTTCAATGACCTTCTCATTGCCCATTTCATTTGCACAACAGTGTCTCTGAGATAAGTTCTGTTGATAGTTATTTGAAGACACGTTTTTAACTCCCAGGAGTCTTTTCAGAATCTACCTTTTTTCCTGGACTTAGCTGGTAATTGTGCACATAACTGAGTATCTCTTCTTCATGCTACACAGGGACTCTTGAATATAATTATGCCTCCATGATTATATTACATCTTATCCGGATATAGGATTTTTTATAGGATGCTTTGAATTATCAGCTCTCCAAGAATTTTGTCTTCCATGCTACTATTCTTTAATAAGAAAAGAAAGGAATTGATATATTTTTCTGAGAAACAATGAGACATCATGCCCAAGATTCTGGAGTGTAGTGGTATGAAGTGGGGTGTTCAGAGATTAAAAATAACATAATCTCTCACCTTTCCTCAGCAGATGATGCCAAGCAGATCTGTGTTGGGAGATGGAAACCACACCTCTGTGGCCATGTTTGTCCTCCTGGGGCTCTTGGANCAAGCTGAACTGCAGCTCATCCTTTTTCCTGTCTTCCTAGGGACCTACCTCATTACTCTGATTTGGAACCTGGGCCTTATCATCCTCATCAGAATGGACTCTCANCTACAAACACCCATGTACTTTTTTCTCAGTTTCTTGTCATTTATAGATATATGCTATTCTTCTTCTATCAGCCCAAGGATGCTTTCAGACTTCTTAAAAACAGA
>NW_018392526.1:37228-38877 GCF_900095145.1 Mus pahari | reverse complement strand
GCTCACCTGCAACCAGAGACCCGTTCCCCGCAGATCAGGGACCCCAGAAAAGTCCGTCTGCGGCATTACCTGGTATTAAAACCTGGTTATCTGTTTTTATGTACTCTGTCTATTACAATGATGTTGAAACTAAAAGTTTGCTTCTCATTGTCATCTGAATATGGCAAGATCTTTGCACTCATGAGCTTAGCACCTGTGGTTGCCTACACAAGACCTACATAATATCAAACCAATCAACATTTTAGCATGGATGGGGAGGGGCACAGGAGCCCTCACCCCTAACATGAGAAACTATTTGACAATTGATGACTGTTATGGGATGGAGCATTATTTTTAATGGGATGGTCCCTCACAGGTGGATGATCACATACCTATGTATATACTGGCAGCTCTAATTGGACTCAGTGGCTTATTTTATATTTGAGGATATGAAATTTTTTTAAAAAGTAATATGATGATGATGGGAAAGTTTTGGAGGTCATGGGAGGTGGAATGATCAAAATACGCTGTATGTATATATGAAATTCTCAAAAATTTTAAAAAAAGAAAGAAAAAAGACACTAGTATTTGTGACTAAATACCAGACATATAAAACCTTAATATCAGGGTGTTTTTTATAACTTGTGTTTTGAGAGCTAATACACATAGAGAGATGGCAAGAAGTAGGAGTGGACACAGCTTTTCACTTCTTCAGACTGTAGTGATTTTAGTTAAGCTATATGAGGCATAAACAAATGTATGAAAAACTGAAAATGAATTAAAATAAATATTTTATGATTTTAGGCCCAAGTAGAAACACAGAATGAGAATAAATGAATAGTAAAGATATAAGGGGAAGAGAGGAAAAAAGGAAGGAAGGGGAGAAATAGAGGAATAAGAGGAAGAGGAAAGGGAGAGTGGGGGAGAAGAGGGTAAGTGGTAGAATAGGAGAGAAAGGAAACAGAAGGGTGAAGAGAGAAGGGAACAATTAGATGAGAAGAGGGAAAAGGAGAAGGGAACAAAGGAGACCTAGAGGGGACATACAATGTCTGTTGGGTTATTTCTCAAATAAATGTTTCCCTCCTATTTGATGAAGCTTTGTTGTAGCAGCAAGACCAAGAGTTCAAGGTCACCCTCATCTATATAGTGAGTTGTGGGTCAGCCTAGATTCATGATACCAGAAATAAGTAGATAGATAGGTAGGTAGGTAGGTAGATAGATAGATAGATAGATAGATAGATAGATAGATAGATATAGATAGATAGGTAGATAGATAGATAGATAGATAGATATTTATAAATGATAGATAAGACATGATTGCTGCATGTAATTTTAAAAACTTGCTAGTTCTTTCTTGAGAGCTCAGCCCTAGGTCATGGCTGGCTCCATCAAGCCACAAACAATTGTCTCTCCACCCCCTGGCTGTTCCCCTTCTCTTGCCCCCATTAGTCACAATGGATTGAAAACACTAGACAATTTTAATATTTTAAAACTAACCATATAACTCAATGATTGGGTGAAGAATATCCTGCCCCATCCTCTTTGCTCTCCACCTATGGCAGAGGCTACAAACAATATGTGCCCAGAGACCTACATATCTGCCACTTCCTCTGCTCCACTACCTGCTCTGACTCCTCCCTCCTGTCCCCTTCTCTTCCTCCAGGGACCCT
>NW_018392526.1:35455-36601 GCF_900095145.1 Mus pahari | reverse complement strand
AGATCCCTGAGTTCAAGGTCATCTGGGATTAAAGACATGGTGACACACACTTTAATCTGGGCTACACCTTCTGCTGGAGACCTACATAAGGACATTGGAAGAAGGAAGATTCACTGCCTTCTTTTCCTGCTTGCCTTGTGGGACTGAGCAACTGCTAGACGCTTGGACTTCCACTCAAAACCACTGCTGAACATTTTTGGGAGTTAGACTACAGACTGTAAGTCATCAACAAATCCCCTTACTATATAGACACTAGCCATAAGTTCTGTAGCTCTGGAGAATCCTGACTAATACAGAAGTTGGTACCAGGAGTGGTTCTACAGGAGCAGAAATATAAGGATGAATCTTTTAAAAATCTGGAGTTGGTTTGACAATTCACCATCATCTTCAACTACTGAAACCTCTCCAGATTCTTTCCCTCCTGGGAGCTCAGAGAAGACTGAAGACTGGTAGTTGAACTATATTTCAAGCTTTAAGAAGCTAATGNCCTTGANTTTCTTGATGAATTAGGTGATTTGATGTNCAAAACNTTCTACAAGATGGGNAAAAAATGGAAAAATGACTTTGTTGGCTGTTTTCTTTTAGTATTTTGGAGGAAAAATGATGAAAGAAAAGAAGGTGCTGTGTGATAAAATCAAATGGCTCCAGACACAAGTAAACAACCTAAAAGTTGCTAAGTGTGTCCTTGAAGAGAATCTTCTCTCCAGCAGCCATTGAGATCAAGTTGCAGAAAATCAAGCAGAAGCGCTCATTATTAGTTTGGCTGAATTTCAGGAAAATTCAAGTCTCAGTCTCAGAGGGTGTCAACAGTAAAATAAGGGCATAGATTGGCAAAGAATGGGATCCTATAACTTGGGATGGGGATGTGTGAGAAGACCCTGTTGAAGCTGAGATTTTTGAATCTTCAGATTCTCAAGGGTTTGCCACACCTGAGGAAGTAGTACCATCAGCCCCACCCCTTAAAATAATGCCTTCTCCACCTGAGGAAATTAATCCCCCAGAGTCTGATAAATCAGCTGTGACNTTCACTGAAGAAAATGCCAGGCAAGACAATACTGATGTTTCTCAAGGCCCACCAATAATTTCTTCTAGACCAATAACCAGACTCAAGGCAACGCAGGACCCTTAGAGGGGAGGTAGAAAGTG
>NW_018392526.1:12456-34595 GCF_900095145.1 Mus pahari | reverse complement strand
AGAAAAATTCTCAAACAAATGAAAGAAAGGCTAAACTGTATCGTGGCAAAAGGCAATCTTAGCCAGTGAATCAATTCCCAGACTTGAGCCAGTTTGCAGATCCAGAACCCTTTGAATGAAGGGGTGGCCAGGTTCCCCTGAGGAAGGATCTTGATAAGACACCAAAAAGTTTTGCTGTTAGCATTTCTCCAGTTCTTCCCCAGAGGGACCTTTTACAAGGGTAACTGTACACTGGGGGAAATGAAATAATCAGACTTTCTGGGGTCTATTAGATACTGGCTCTGAATTAACTCTGAACCCAGGAGATACCAAGAAACATTGTGGCCCTGCAGTTAAAGTAGGAGCTTATGGAGGACAGGTTATTTATGGAGTTTTGACTGATGTTCAATTCACAGTAGGTCCAGTAGATACCACAACACATCCTGTGGTCATTTCCCCAGTTCCAGAATGTATAATTGGGGTACATATACTCAGAAGTTGGCAGAATTCTTACATTGGTTCCCTGACCTGTAGAGTGAGGGCTATTATGGTTGGAAAGGCTAAATGGAAGCCCTTAGCATTGCCTCTGACAAAGAAAATAATGAATCAAAAAACAGTATCATATTCCTGGGGAAATTGCAGAAATTACTGCCACTATCAAGGACTTTGAAGATGCATAAGTGGTGGTTTCCACCACATCTCCCCTTAACTCTCCTATCTGGCCATTGCAGAAGACAGATGGATCATGGAAAATGACAGTTGACTATTGAAAACTAAGTCAGGTAGTAACTCCAATTGCAATTGCTATACCAGATGTAGTTTTATTACTTGAGCAAATTAATACATCTCCTGGTACCTGGTATGCAGCTATTGATCTGGCCAATGTCTTATTCTCAGTACCTATCCAAAAGGTCCACCAGAAGCACTTTTCTTTCAGTTGGCAAGGCCAGTAGTTTTGCCTCGAGAACAAATTAACTCTCCTGACCTGTGTCATAACTTCATTAGAAAGGATCTTGAGAATTTGTCTCTTCCACAAAATATCACGTTGGTGTATTATACTGATAACATTATGATGATTGGACCAAGTGAGCAGGTAGTAGCAACCACTTTGGACTCATTAGTAACACATATGAGTATCAGAATATGGAAAATAAATCCAACCAAAATTCAAGGACCATCTACCTCAGTGAAATTCTTAGGATTACAGTGGTGTGGGGCATGCAGACATATTCCTTGTTTGGTGAAATATAAATTATTGCACCTGGCCCCTTCAACCAGCAAAAAGAAAGCACAACATTTCATGGGTCTATTTGGATTCTGGAGACAGCACATTCCTCACTTGGGTGTGTTACTCGGGTCTATTTACCAAGTGACTCAGAAAGCTTCTAACTTGTGTGGAGCCTGGAACAGGAGAAGGCTCTTCAACAGGTCCAGGCTATTGTGCAGGCTGTTCTACCACTTAGACCATATGATCCAGCAGACCTGATGGTACTTGAGGTGACCGTGGCAGATAGAGATGCCTTTTGGAGCCACTGGCAGGCCCCTTTAGGTGAATCACAGAAGAGACCTTTGAGATTTTGGAGCAAAACTCTATCATCATCTGCAGACAACTATTCTCCCTCTGAAAAACAGCCCTTGGCCTGCTATTGGGCCTTAGTGGAAACTGAACTTTGACAATAGGCCACCAAGTTACTATGCAACCTGACCTACCCATCATTAGCTGGGTGCTATCAGACCCTCTAAGTTATAGAGTAGGACTAAATTCTGTGACTCTAAAGAACCCTGACTAGTACACTGGGTCAGGGGCTATTCATGAGATGAGTGTGCTGATCAGGCTGTGGCTGAAGAATCTGTTGTGATTAATAAGAAATCTGTACCATCAAAGTGAAATTTGTGCTTCTTGGGGACAATAGGAGAATATATCATCATGATCTGCATGTAAAAACTCATACAATTGTGGTCCACATGGGCCAAGCTACTCATAGAACTTAAAGCAAAACTTGGAAGTAAAGAGTTGTCTACATGGTACTGGTACTACAAGAATAAAGCAATTGTGGTTAAAAAACAAACAAACAAACAAACAAACATGGGCCAGGTATAAGGCCAGTGTCAGGGTGTGGTGGGACCAGGAAGGTCAGGCCTGAAGGAAGAGTTTAAATAGCTTTTATTCCCCCCACCCCTCCCCAGTAAATAGAATCATTTCTATGAAGCTGCTCTAAGGTGTGTGTTCATTGGTAGCAAACCTACCAAAGACCAAGATCCTCACAACACCCACCCATGTACAGCTAAACTTCCCTCCCTCCAGTCCAGCCTAGTTTGCAGGAAAGAGAAATATCAAAGTATCTCTCTTTGTACAGGACTATATCCTATACATACAGACTGGAAAACACCACCAAATACCTGATAAACACTTTCAGCAAGATAACAGGATACAAAATTAATCTACAAATGTCAGTAACCATCCTATATACCAATAATACCTTGGTCTCTATAATATAACCACAGATTAAGGTTGGACTTTAACAACAACCAACAACAGAAACAACAGAAAGCCCACATACTCATGGAAACTGAAAAACTCTCTGCTCAATGATCATTTAGTCAGGGAAGAAATGAAAGATTTTTCAAAATTCAATGAACGTGAAGGCACAACATACGGAAACATATGGGACACAATGAAAGCAGCACAAATCTCATAACACTAAGTGCCTCTATAAAGAAATTAGAAAATTCACATACTGTTGGTGTCTCCCACCTCCACTAACCACTCTCCCTCTAAACATTATATTGCGCCCCCTACAGGCACACAGAATTGCTACTGAGAAGACCTCCCCAGATCTTCCAGAATGCAGCATAGTCAGACCGCCTAGGATCCTTGGACCCACCTACGTCATCTCCGCCCACTCGCTCGGACCGCCCATGATCGCTCAGACCCGCCTATCATATACTCATCTCTGCTCATGATCGGACTACATGGCAGTTTCAAGGGGACTCAAGGGCAGGCTCAGAATCCTTCCTTGTACTTGAGCAAGTCCGATTATTAAACGAAAATGCTCTGATCAGCAAACCAACAGGGCATCATTCATTTTTCCTTTCGCAGCCCTATCCTCTTTCAGGATGTTTAAGCTCTTCAGTACGAACCCAGTCCAAAGTGTTTGTGCACATGCAGAAACACACAACATACCAGCAATTTAAAGGTATATCTGAAAACTTTATGGAAAAATGGAAACAAGCAAACATAAAAGGAATGGAAGGCAAGGATTAATCATACATAGGACTGAAAGCAATCAATTAGAAACAAAGAGAACAGTACCAAGAATAAATGAAACCAAGAGCTGGTTCTTTCAGAAAATCAACAGGACAGACAAATCCTTAGCCAAACTAACCAAAAGACAGAGAGACAATATCCAAATAAACAAAATCAGAAATGAAAAGGGATATATAACAATAAAACCTCAGGAAATTAAAAAATCATTAGGTCTTACTTTAAAAGCTTATACTCAACAAAACATAAAAATCCAAAAGAAATGGATGACTTTCAAGACAGATACCACTTACCAAAGTTAAATCAAGATCAGGTAAACTATTTAAACAGCCCTATAACCCCTAAAGAAATAAAAGCAGTTATCAAAAGTCTTACAACAACAAAAAAAGCCAAGAGATGGACGGTTTTAGTGCAGATTTCTACCAGACTTTAAAAGAAGAGCTAATAACCAATATTCCTCAAACTATTCCACAAAATACCAACACAGAAGGAACACTACCTAATTCATTATACGAGACCATAGTTATCCTAATACCTAAACCACACAAAGACCAAAAAAAGAAAGAGAACCAATTCTGCTTATAAACATTGAACCAAAAATAATAAATTTCTCTCAATCCAAGAACACATCAAAAACATCACTCACCATTATCAAGTAGGCTTTATCCTAGGGATGTAGGAATGATTCAGTATACAAAAATCCATCAACATACTTTACTATATAAACAAAATGGAAGAAAAATTTACATGATCATCTCATTAGATGCTGAAAAAGCATTTGACAAAATTCAACACACCTTCATGTTAAAAGTATTAGAAAGAGCATAGATACAAGGCACATAACTAAACATAATCAAACATACAACAAACCAGTAGCCAACATCAAACTAAATGGACAGAAAATTAATGAAATTTCACAAAAATCAGGTACAAGACAAGGCTGCCCACTCTCTCCTTATCTATTCATTATACTACTTGAAGTTCTAGCCAGAGCCATAAGACAACTAAAGGATATCAAGAGGATACAAATTGAAGAAGTCAAAGTATTGCTATTTGCCAATAATAATACTATACACAAGCAACCCTGAAAATTCTACTAGAGAACTCCTACAGCTGATAAACACCTTTAGAAAAGTGGCTGGATATAAAATTAACTCAAACATATCAATAGCCCTCCTTTATAAAATGATAAATGAGCCAAGAAAGAAATTAGGGAAGCAACACCCTTTAAAATAACCCATATAACATAAAATACCTTGGAGTAACATAACCAAGCAAGTGAAAGGTCTGTGTGACAAGAACTTCAAGAACTTGAAAAAGAAAATTGAAGAAGATATCAGAAGATAGAAATATCTACGCTCATGAATAGGTAGGATTAACATAGGGGAGAATGGCCATCATTCCAAAAGCAATCTTCAGATTCAATACAATCCACATAAAAATTTCCAAACAATTTTTATAGTCTTTGAAAGAGCAATTCTCAGCTTCATGTGGGAAAAAACAAAAATCCCCAGGATGTCCAAAATAATAGTTAAAGAACTTCAGGAGGAATCACCATCCCTGAACTCAAGGTGTAGTACAGAACAATAGTGATAAAACCTGCATGGTATTGATACAAAAATAGACACACTGGTGAATGGAATCAAATCAAAGACCCAAAAATAAATCCACCCACTTGTGGACATTTGGTTTTTGACAAATAAGGCAAAACTATACAATGGAAAAACAAAAGTGTCTTCAACAAATAGTGCTGCTCTAACAAGATGTCTGCATATAGAAGAATGCAAACAGAACCATATCTATAACCCTGTGCAAAACTGAAGTCCAAGGAGATCAATAACCTCAACATGGAACCAGATACACTAAATCCCATAGAAGAGAAAGTGGGAAATACCCTTGAACATGTTGGTACAGAAGACAATTTCCTGAACAGAACACCAGTGATTCATGCTCTAAGATCAACAATTGATAAATAGGACCTCATGAAACTGAAAACCTTCTGTAAGGCAAAAGACACTGTTATTAGGACAAAACAGAAGACTATAGATTGGGAAAGGATCTATACCAACTCTATCTTATAGATGGCTAACATCCAAACCTGATAAAGAACTCAAGGTGGATACTGTAGGACAGTGGGCCATGCCAGGAAACTTGGTATGGTTGAGCGGGTTCAGAGTTTTTGGCATTGGGACACCACCTGAGACAGTAGGCAGCTCCCTGCTCCCTGCTCCCTGCCACCTGCTGGATTCCTAGCCTGGAACACAAGCCATACTTCTGTGGTCATGTAGGCCCAGGACAGGGTTGTCCATGCTAATGAGGTATCTAGATGCCTAATAGGGTTTACCCAATATTCTTCCCTTCCCAGACATTTCTTCCTACAAAAGATATTTAATCACTGATTAAATCTGAGTAATTGTTATGCATCCATTTTTCATGATGAACTGTCAATAAATGGTATAGAAAAACATGAACTATCTCTTCCAAAAAAAACACCATGAGGAACATGGAGAAGCTCTTTTCCTACAGAGCCTGAGCCTAAATTTCCTGTGGAAGGCCTCTTTGAACTACAACTGCTGCCTAGCTAAGGACAATCATTGATGAGCTAAGTCAAAGTTTCCCAATTTCCTTTGCTGTAGGCTACTTGATGTCCTCAGCAACAGGCCCCGACTCTGCTGTTGCAGGAAATAATAAAAAATGACCAGCAGGCTTCCTGCAATACTGCCAAGCACTCTCTGTCCCAGCTTGGTCCTGTGGGATGCTACTCTCTACCTGACAACTCTCCACAGGGCCTGAGCTCCCTAGTTCCCCTTTGCTGCCATGCCAGCCACACACAATGACTGTTCACCTCTCAGTCAGCCTCCACAACACCAAGCAACCAAGTAGAAACAAAACTCTAGAAGCTTATAACTAACAAGTCAGAGTTATATATCAATGAATTCTCAATTCACAAGAAGCCAGTACAATAATTTCAGAACCAATTGATAATGGTAATAGTTGCCCAGCTATATTAGACAAATTATGCCACTTATCTAACCTTTATGATATCATAACTACCTGTGGTTATTTAAAACCATGCTGGTTCAGGTTCTTCTCCCTGTCCATCAACCTCCATCTTGTCCTTTTTATGTCTCTTTACCTAAGATGCTTCTATCTCTGCAACATTTCACTCTGACTCCCTTTTCTTTACCTAATCACAGGGCTCTGGCTGCACTAATATTTTAATGTAATTGGACAGGGAAATTCCTGTCTTACTCTGCTCCCATCTCCTGGAAACTCAGCAGTGCCTGGAAGTCCAGGAGTTTGGGAGCACCATGTCCCAAACTTGCTGCAGGCCCATGGACCCCTGATCCTTTGTTCCCAGCTCTGTGCAGCACCCCAGCAGTGACTGGATATCCAGGAGTCAGGGAACCACAGCTTTGACCTCCCACATCTTAGACTGAATCTTCCTACCCTCTGAGCAGTGTCTTGGCCCTTCCCTAAAGCCCAGCACCCAATGGCAGTGGTGCATGGATATGTGATCAAGCAGTCCCTGAGTTTCACCTTCCCAGCAGTATGTCCCACACCCCAGTGGTGGGGTGCAATTCAGACCCACAAGACACCAACAACCAAAATAGCCCAATTGAAAAGTGGGGTACAAAGCTAAGCAGAAATCTCAACAGAGGAATTTTGCATGGCTGAGAAGCACTTAAAGAAATATTCAAAGTCCTTACTCATCAGAGAAATGTAAATCAAAACAACTCTGAGATTCCATCTTTACACCCATCAGAACGGCTAGGATCAAAAACTAAAGAGAGCACATACTGGTGAGGATATGGAGCAAGGGGAACAGACTGCATTGGTGCAAACTTGTACAACCACTTTGGAAATTATTTTTGCAGTTTCTCAGAACACTGGGAATAATTATATAAGACTCGACTGTACCACTACTAGTCATAGACCGAAAAGATGCTCTACCATCTGCCAAAGATATATTTTCAAATATGTTCGTAGCAGCTTTATTCAAAATATCCAGGAACTGATAGGAAAAGATTCAGGGACCCAAAGCCAAACATGAGGCAGAGTTTGGGAAATGCTGTGGAAAGGGGAAAGGAAGGTTGCAGAAGCCAGAGGGATCAAGGACACCACAAGAAAATCCACAGAATCAACAAACCTGGACTCACAGGGACTCACTGAGACTAAACACATAATCAGGGTGCCTGCATGGGTCTAACTTAGGCTCTCTGCAAGCATGTTACAGTTGCATCGCTTGGCATTTTATGTGACTCCTAACAGAGGAAACAGGAACTGTTTTTAGTGATTTTCTCCACTTTTGGCGCCCTTGTCCTCCTGATGGGTTGCCTTATCTAGTCATAATAAGGCAGTTCCTGAACTTATCGCAACTTGATATGCCATGTTTGGTTAATATCCCAGGGAGATGGCACATTTAGAAGGGAAACACAGAAGGAGTGGATGGGAAAGGAGGAGGTGGGAGTGTTTGGAGGAGGCAAGAAGCAGAGGGAAGGTGAGAGGGGAAATTCCTATAGAGATATATGAGTGATTAACAAATTATTTTTTTAAAAAGATAACATGGAAATATAATGACACAGTTACCAAAACTTTTTGTCAAATCTAAGAAGCATGCTAAACCAGTGGCCACTGTTGTTTACACCTCATGGTCCTCCTTTAAAACCAGAAAAATAGAACCACAAACTTATGTGTGATTTGAGATTACAGGCTATAAAGGACAATGCAATTTGCATAATTCTGTATAGCCTCTCCTGGTTCTTTGAGCTCCTTGAATGTTGCAGGAATTTTCTTTGGAGCATATAAATAACACACAATGACCCAAATAGAAAAGAGACTAACAGACTAAAGAAATGATTCCATCCAAGTCCATCTTTGTGAACCAATGACTTTATTAGAGTTACTTACCAAAGAGCTAATAACTCTTCACCAGCAATATGAACAATGATTACCCTTCTCCACCATATTTGACTAACAAGCAACTGCTTAATTTAAGAGTTCCAGCTATTAGTCAACCATGCACATCCTAGATATACCAAAAAAACAAATAAACAAAAGCAAAAACAACCACATATACTAGTACATGAAACTGTGGGGAAAGACTTGTGACTATCATCTCAGGTAAATGTCTTAGGATTCCCTGTTTCAAGAAGGGAGTTTGCTTGAATGGGTTTGTTTGTGCCTTTGTTTCTTTGTTTCCATCATAGTCTCACATTATAGCCCAAATCGGTCTGAAGCCCTATGAAAACCTCCAGCCCTATTAATGCTGGAATTAGAGGTGTAAATCACTACTCTTGGATCTGGAGATGATAATAACATTCTATCATTTTCATTTCAGTGCCCATGCTTATCAGTGTAATCATTTAACCATTTCATTCCCAAGGCTATGAACCAGATATTGTATAAGTAAATAATTCCTGTTGAATGATGGTGAAGGTCATGTATACATAGAGAAAACATTCCAATGCAATACTCAGAAAACCAGAAAACTTAGTTATTCTACTACCACCATTACATCACTCACTTAAGGCCACACAATACTAGAATTCAAGAACATACATAGACAATAAGAAAGAACATTTCAGTCTGTCATGTGTTGGTATCTTAACAATATTTAATGTCCAGTGACTATAAATTCATGTAAGTTTTCTTTAGGTCAAATTTGAGCAGATTCCAGAAATATCAAAATATATTTCATGGAGTGTTTTGATCGGCTCTAACAACTCAGGACACATTTTCTGGTCGTAATGTAGACAAGTAAGAAAGATCAGGTCTCACCATCTCATATATTGCTATTGACCCATAAGATAAGAAGCCATCAGAACACTAAGGAAATGGCAGTGAAGAAACCATGCCTTGCTCACCAGTTTTCTTCACAATTCAAACTTCCACTTTAGTGTTTGGGTTAAGCCGGTTAAAACTTATTAAGTGATTTATCTTGACAAAATCAAGCTGCTTTCCATTAGTCATCCTAGAAGGCACAAGAAAGCCAGTGTGTGGCTTTGTTTCTTTCAAACAGGAAGTTTCCTTGTGGTCATTCTCACCTGCTCAGGATCACAGAGTAATCAATGGTGATGGCCCCGGCTGTATTACACTACATCAAAATACTGATGACAAAATTGTTAGAAGACTTAGGGATGAGAATCAATCAGGAATCTTCTGTAGAGGCTTAGGCTAGAGATTTAACAGGTTCAGGCTTCTAGAACTTTCCCAACTTGATTTTTCTCAAATAGCTATAGATAACATAATTAATGATAAGATCCTCATTTCATAACATGGAAATTATGACTCTACTGTTCTTAAAACGGATGTGTTTCAATGACATCAAATCAATTGTTGGTTCACGTTGGCATAAAGTCTGTTTAAAAGACATATTTATCTGAGGTGCCCTAAACTTTGTACCTTTCCATTCATGCACATGTGAGTGTGGATAGCAGGAAATCTTACATGTCATTTTGTTGAAATAATCGTATCTGTATCATTAGCTGCAGATTTTCTTTTTCTGCAACCTCTTCATGGCATCTTTGATTTCCCTGTTCCTCAGAATATAAATCAAAGGGTTCAACATGGGAATCACCACAGTGTAGAAGACAGATGTGAATCTTTCAAAGCTGGAGGAGCTACCAGAACTGGATTGCAAATAGACAAAGATGCCAGTACTATAAAAGAGAGAAACAGCTGTCAGGTGAGAAGCACAGGTGTTGAAGGCCTTGGACTTGCCCTTTGCTGAACTGATCTTTAAGATGGACAGGACGATAAAACCATAGGACAGCATGGTAGCTAAGGCATTTGCTATTCCAAAACACATGGTTAATATAGCAAGAAGGACCTGTACGAAGAAAGCATCACTACAGGATAGATTTAATAGCTGGGATATGTCACAGAAGAAATGCCTAATGACATTAGGTCCACAGAAATGGAGCTGCAGCAAGGCAAATATCTGAGACACAGAACCTGTGAGTCCTGCTGCATAGCTTCCCATCACCATCCTACCACAGAGGCTGGGTGACATGATTGATGAGTACAGAAGAGGGTTACAAATGGCAGCATACCTGTCATAGGCCATGACTGTCAGGAGGCAACATTCAGTCAGCCCCATAGTGGAAAGGATAAAGTATTGAACTATGCAGCTCACAAAGCTGATAGTTTGCTTTTCCTGGAAGAAGTTGGAAAGCATCTTGGGGGCTGTGGAAGTAACAAGGCAGATGTCTATAAAGAAGAGATTACTGAGGAAGAAATACATGGGTGTGTGAAGGTGGGAATCCATTCTTATTAGAGCAATAAGGGAAAAGTTCCAGGTTACAGCCATAGTGTAGATCATCAAAAACATTACAAAAAGAGGTACTGTGATTCTGGGGAAATCTGAGAACCCCAGGAGAATGAACTGTGTGATCATGGTAATATTTCTTCCCCCAATCATCTCTTCAGTGCTAGTGCTCCTAAAATCAGAAAGGAAATGAGAAAATGCACTGCTAACTCCAGTGACATTGGATCATTATTTTGATGACTGATAATGATAAACACTATAAACTTTAATGACAACTTCATAAAACAATATCTAAGAAATAAGTGATCACACAAACAAACATGTACAAACACATATATACACACACACTCACAAGTCTTCAGCACACTGTCACATTTGTAATCCATATATCTGAGGAGAAGATACTAAGTTCCAAGTAAAGTTTAAATTAGTCTTCTTATGGAAGGGCCATATGAGGGTCTTTAGAAGGAGGCAGGTAGAAGGAGGCCAAAGGGTCTGTCTCTTTTGTGAGTATGTTACCTCTAATTAACAGACACTCAGAAAGATTTTAGTAATTTCACAATTTAGTTCTGATTCTCTTTGTTCTATATTAAACTATCCCAGTGACTTCTACACAATGACTTTGAAAACTTACTTAAAAAGAAGACAGCAGAATTCTTTGAATAGAAGTTACTGAGATGCTAGAATCAATGACTAATGCATAGACTCAGCCTACACTTGGGTATATGCCAGGTACTTGGGTATATGGCGACTGTTCATTAGTTCTTGATTGTTACTGTTAATGATTGCTAACCAACATGACTGACAGCTGCATCTGGATAGAGTGATGCCAGGTCTCCAATGTTCCCAAGATGTCTTCACCCACCAACAATGAGACCCAATGGCTTCAGCCAGCTGGAGATTCATAATCAAAATCCAAGCAGATCAAAATACCCAGGGACATTGAACTCAACTGGAAAAAAAATGCTTATTCTTTGCCCATGCTTGACCATTGGTACAGAGGGTCTGTTGGAGAGAAACTTGAAGCAATTCCACTAAAATCAGGTACAAGACAAATCAGACAACTCTCTCCCTACCTATTCAATATAGTACTTGAAGTTATAGCCAGAGCTATAAGACAACTAAAGTAGATCAAGAAGATACAAACTGGGAAGGAAGAAATCAAAGTATTGCTATTTTCCAGTATCATGGTAGTATACATAAGCAACCCTAAAATTCTACCTAAGAATTCTACAGTTGATTTAAAAAAATTTCTCTGGATGTGGTGGTGCACACCTTTAATCCCTGCACTTGGGAGGTAGAGGCAGGCAGATTTCTGAGTTCGAGGCCAGCCTGGTCTACAAAGTGAGTTCTGGGACAGCCAGAGCTATATAGAGAAACCCTGTCTTGAGAAAAAAAAAAAAAAAATCAGCAAAGTGATTGGATATAAAATTAACTCAAAGAAACCAGTACCTCTCATTTATACAAATGATAAACAGGCCAAGAAAGAAATTAAGGAAGCAACACCCTTTAAAATAGCCATGAATAATATAAAATATCTCTATGTAACTCTAATCAAACAAATAAAAGATCTGTATGACATGAACTTCAAGTTCCTGAAGAAAGAAATTGAGGAAGATGTCAGCTATGGATACTATTTAGCTATTAAAACAAAGACATCATAAATTTTGCAAGCAAATGGAAGGAACTTGAGAATATCATCCAGAGTGAGGTAACCCAGGTCCAAAAAGACATTCATGGTATGTACTCGCTTACAAGTGGATATTAGCCATAAAATTCAGGATACCCATGCTACACTCCACAGACCCAAAGAAACTAAAGCAGAAGAAAGGCACAAACAAGCAAGGATATTTTAATCTCGCTTACAAGAGGGAATAAAATAGTCATAAGTAGCAGATGGAGAGAGGTAACTTGGTGGGAGAGGGGAGAGGAAGTGGATTGGGAGGTTCAGGATCAGGTGCAGAGAAGGATAGGAGAGATGGCCAGATGACCATGATAATGAATGGAAATCTGCACCCACTGAAAGGGGTAGGGAGGTGAGGGACATCTAGGGGCTGTGACAGAGACTTGTGATAAAGGAAACCCTCCAAGAATCAATGGGGTGACATTATCTGTGACTCATAACACTGGGGATAGAACCAAAAAAAGGCTACCTCCTATAGCAAGGCAGGAACCCCAATTGAGGAACACCAACCGACCCACAAAACTTTTGACCCAAAATTTATCCTCTCTAGAAGAAATTCAGGGAGAGGGGAAAGAACAGAGACTGAGGGAATGGCCACCAATAACCAGCCCAACTTGAGACCTATCCAATGGGCAAGCACCAATCCCTAACACTATTAATCATACTATGTTTTGCTTGCAGAAAGGAATCTAGCACGACTGTCCTGTGAGAGGCTCCACCCAACAGCTGACCCAAAAGAGATGGAGGGACCTACAGCCAAGCATTACATGGAACTCAGGCAGTCTAATGGAAGAGTTTGGGGAAGGATTGATGGATCTGAAGAGGATAGGGACTCTACAGGAAGCACAGCAGAGTCAACTAACCTGAACCCTTGGGGGCTTCCAGAGACTGAACCACCAAAGTGTGAGCATGAACTGAACCTAGGCCCCTTGCACATACGTATCAGATGTGGACCTTGATCTTCATGCAAGTCTCCAAACAACTGGAGTAGGGGCTGGCCATGAGAGTGTTGCCTGCCTATGGATCTTGTTCTCCTAATTGGGCTGCCTTGACTGGCCTCTGTGAGAGAGGATGTACCTATGTGCCTAGTCCTGCAATGACTGATTTGAAAGGGGGAGGGGTTGTTGATACAAAGAAGAAGAGGGGGATATGGGGGAAGGAGCAACAAAAGGTGGGTTGGGAGATGGGGGAGTGACATTGAGATGTAAAGTGAATTCCTTATGCAATTAGTTTTTAAAAATATGAAAAGTGAAATAAGTAAATGTTTGTAATGGCGATGTAGCTTACCTTTGACCTTACAGCTGCTACCAATATGTGTCCAAGATATAAAACATTTCAACTCTAGGACGAAAGAAAGAAAGGAAGAAAGAAGGAAGGAAGGAAGGAAGGAAGGAAGGAAGGAAGGAAGGAAGGAAGGAAGGAAGGAAGGAAACAAAGAAAGAAAGGTTAATAGTCACAAACTACACACAGGACAATACCTTCTGTGTGAGACTATATCTTCTATATCAACAAGGAATGAGCACTCACAGCTCTTAATAAGAAATGCACTCCTAATCTTGTATAAGTTTGCCTTCAGTAATTACTATCATGAATGTGCTCTGTATCTCTTTCCTTGTGTGTGTGTGTGTGTGTGTGTGTGTGTGTGTGTGTGTATCTCTATTTCACACACCCTCATAGATAAACACAGAGGCATACATGTGCACGCACATACACACACACACAAATGTGCACATAAACATACACACTGTTTGAACCATTTCCAAAGAAACGGAATTATTAAAGACAAATAAAAGACAAACTTTAAAAAGAAAGGGTATGAAGGAAGGACCATCTAGAGACTGCCCCACCCAGGGATCCACCCTATAAACAACCACCAAACCCAGACACTATTGCATATGCTAGAAAGATATTGCTGACAGGACCCTGATATAGTTATCTCTTGTGAGGCTATGCCAGTGCCTGGCAAATACAGAAGTAGATGCTCACAATCAGCTATTGGATGAAACACAGGGCCCCCAATGAAGAAGCTAGAGAAAGTACCCAAGGAACTGAAGGGGTCTGCAACCCTATAGGAGGAACAATATGAACTAACTAGTACCCACCAGAGGTTGTGTCTCTAGTTGAATATGTAGCAGAGGATGGCCTAGTAGGCTATCAATGGGAGGAGAGGCCCTTGGTCTTGCGAAGATTATTTTAAAAAAACAATGTTGTTTCTCAGCTCATCCAAGCTGAGTTAAGATGAAGGAAACGTTTTGAAATTATGAACTCACATGGGTAACATCCTCAAACACAAATTTAATTGGTCAATTCAATAAAAATGAGTGAAACACCCAAGATAGTTGAAATTTAGGTCAATATCTCACAGCATTCTGGTGGGATGGGCAGGCACATTTTGGCATATTTTATGTAGCCCACTATTCCCAGGAAAGATTGAAAACTTATGGCCTGCTATTACTCTTATTTATTTTTCCAATTAATTTATTTAAATGTATAACAGAGAAAATACATAAACATGCTCACTGTTTTTGGTAATATCCTGTGTGTGTTCACTATCTCCCAAAACAGTTCAAAGTAGAGAAATATTTAAGATTTAGCTGAGCAGATAGAGCTTACCAATTCTGATGTAATAAAAATGTGCTCAGTTTAATGAAATGTGCTGGGAAAAATAAGTTAAATGCAGGTTGCTGAGTAAGGAAAATGTAAGTAAGAAACTTAAAAGGCACTTAGATCAGCACTACCCCTGCCTGAGTGAGCACCTAGACCAGCACTACCTGGACTAGAGTGGGCATCTCTCAGATCTGTACTGCTAAATCTGGTGTCTCTATGGCCATTAAAGTTGACAGTGGACGGGTATCTGAAGATGGTGAACAGTCCAGTGGAACTGTGCATGAGTACTCTGTCATATCATAAAGCTTGGTTTGTCTCTTTCAACTGAAAGTCATGAACCAAAGCTGTGCCTCTGAATAGAATATAATTCTTATTATTTCAGAGACATAACCCTGGTGAGCAAAGATAGAATAAAGTGTTCCAGGGAAGGGAAAAGTTGAGATTCATGGACAAGCAGGCTTTGATCTTAGGAAATCTGAAACTCAGCCAACTCTTACTGTTGATCCAGATCTCAACTTCTGGCTTTTCACATCACCTAGGCTTTACAGATAATCTCCTTTGGCCCCAGATGACCTGATTCTCCCCCATGTTAACCCATTAAAGACAGAAAGTAACAGAATCCAAGGTACATACTTAAGAAGTCAACAAGAACCTCTCACCCCAGACACTGACCTTAAAATTTAAATATAGGGGGCTGGTGAGATGGCTCAGCAGGTAAGAGCACCCGACTGCTCTTCCAAAGGACCTGAGTTCAAATCCCAGCAACCACATGGTGGCTCACAACCATCCTTAACGAGATCTGGCGCCCTCTTTTGGAGTGTCTGAAGACAGCTACAGTGTACTTACATATAATAAATAAATAAANAAAAATTTAAATATAGGATATATTTTTTCCGTGAACAACCAATCATTTGGATAAGTACAAAGAGAAACTGAGGGGAAAATATACAGGATATGGAAGTTAGGAGAGGGGCTGGTAGAAAAATGGGGGAGGCTACTCCCCATAAATCTTACTAGTCCTCCTGTAAAAGTGAAGGACCTTGAGATAGCTGATTCTAACTGCAAGGCTTACCCTCTGACCTCCATCCAGACACTGCAGGAAGACAGAGTTCGTGCCAAATGTTGAAACTGCCAATTTTTCAACTAATGTTCTAGGAGGGGCCCTAGTATATTCCTAAAGGATGCTTTTGGCCATTAACCTGACTGTCTGCTCAGAGCAAATGAGACAACAATACTGGGGAATCCCCTAAACATGCTGTTGAGAGCCAAAATGGAAAGAAAGGGCCAATTAAAGAAAATATACTACTGACACTTGTTCTCTGGCATCATGGTTGTCATGGAAATTTTTCTAATAATTAAGGCCTAGTTTGCTGTGTGCATCAACTCCTAACTTCCCCTGTGACCCTATTATGACATCAAATCATAATATGCCTGACCTTGGAGGCACTGGTCTGCAAATGACATAGGTGTCTGCTAGTCTCCAAAACTCAATTTCTAGGATTTAAACTTGAAATCAGAGATGTTAAGGGATTTCTCCAAGATAGAATGAACTGATAATATAACTTGATATCAATAAATGAATATGTATAACATAGAAATTACTTGATTTTATATAAATATGGATACATAGTTTCTCAAGTTTCTATTTTGGATCAATCAAAACAGCAGCTCTAATAGACCTGCCATGTTTAGTATACATAAGTGAAGAAATCAAGACAGCAAGTTATCCATCAAGTTATGAAAAGAAACTGAAATTCAGGAAAAGCATGGTTTATCCTGATCACAAGCTTGGGTATTGGTATCATAAAATAAAAAAATGTGTTGAGGACTAACCGGCAAGATTCTTCATTCAGTGGGGTACTTGTATCAAGCTTATGGCATTAGCTTCAGGGCTCACATGGGGTACAGAGAGAGCTTAAACCCAAAGTCAGCCCTCTCTCTCCAACACAGACATACAGACACACAGACACACAGACACACACACACACACACACACACACACACAATTAAATGCAAATTTTATAAGTTTTGGTGGTGGATTTTTGTCTTGGCTACTTACTGATTTTTGTCCTTGTATACATTTCCCCAAAATAGAGTGCTTCCATCTATTAAACAGCAATAAGAGTAATACATAAGACATAAAGTTTCTCTGAAAAGAAGAAAAAATTATGAAAACTTTAAATTCATATTATACATCAGACCTTCTGTCTAGTAATGAAATGTACACATGTGATTTAGAAATCTTTCTAACATTTGCTAAGTCCAATCCTTCATGAAAATTCTTCATGAGAGCACTTTCACTAAATAGGTCATAAGAAGGGGGAGGAGGGAGAGGATAGGGGATTTTCAGAGGGGAAACTATGAAAGGGGATAATATTTGAAGTGTAATAAAAGAAAATATCTAATAAAAAATAGGCCAGCTGTGGTGGCACATGCCTTTAATCTCAGCATTCAGGAGGCAGAGGCAGGTGGATTTCTGAGTTCGAGGCCAGCCTGATCTACAAAGTGAGTTATAGGACAGCCAGGGCTATACAGAGAAACCCTGTCTCAAAAAAAAAAAAAAAAGTCATAAGAAGCAGGAGCAATGAGTGATTACAGCCAGATAGCAAGACACAGCAGAGCAATTGCATGTGACACTCACAGGCAGCCATGACTATAGGAACAAAACCTCCACGAGATCAAACCAGACAAAATCTCACCAAGTACTGGGAGATAGTAATGCGTTCACACCCTTAGATGAGGACCTATTGGAAAGGGAGAGTTACTTGATTTTTCAAGTATGAGGCCCCTGAGAGGATACCCATGCTCCAGTAAGAGACTCTACACCCATGTCTGTACTGGCATCACAAAGTGCACTCAGCAGGTTTCAAAAGGAATACATGACATGGTGGTGGATGGTGGTGGAGGAGGTAAGGGAGGAATTGGAGAGGAAGGAATAAATACATTATATATATATATATATATATATATATATATATATATATATATATATATATACTGAAAAAATCAGACAATAGGCTTAAGGACACAAGGATCAGAGAGAGTCATGCACCTCCCTAGGTAGCATCACCCACCCTTACAGGTCCCAGACACCTGAGGATCTCATAAAGCCCTGTGCAACTCCCACAGGTTTCTGAGGGATTTGCATCAAGAGCCTGCTAACTCTACACAGGTTTTGTTACTGTTTTCAGAAGGTGTACTTAACCATAGTTGAGCTGGGACCTGGCCCTGGAGGTGTGGGTACAGGAGAGCTTGTGGGCTGAACAACGCAGCCATCACCTAGACCCAGATCCAGGGCTTTGAATTAGTCCACTCCAACATCTACCCCATCTATGAACTTCTGGGTGCATGAAGGGGCCAACCTGCAGTTCCAAAGCTGCAGGGTATCCATAACATAGGGCAACAACAGGATTTCTGAGAAGAGTCCCTGTGAGGATCCAGGATTGATAGTGTAGCAGAAGCCAGAGGCCTTGAATGACACTTTGCAATTAACATTTGCAAGTAATGTTGTTTGGGCAAAAGAATATAGTCTGTGGCACACTATAACACACTGAAGCTTCCACAGCAATACGTTTGTTTGTTGGTTTGTTTGTTTTAACTTTTTATTAATTGTTTGTGAATTTCACATCATGTTCTCTTATCCCACTCATCTCTGGTCCCTTCATATCCATGCTGGAAACCTCTGCCCCCAAAAGAAAACAAAAAATATAAACAAGCAAACATGACCAGGATCCAGATAGCCCAGAAACTAGGATGGAACCAACATGACTGGCAGAAAAAAAAAAAGCAATGAATGATTCCCAATGACATTTTGTTACATTCACAGATCAGTGCTACACCAGTTGACATCAAAGTTGCTGGCTCCAGAAGCTAAAGAGAATGAATGTAAAGACCTACAGTCAAACATTGGAGCTATCCCAAGTTAAAGGTCTCCATCAGGTCCCTTCCCTCAGACATCGGGGAATACCATGGAAGGGGAGATGTAATCAGAATTCTGGAAAATTTATTGGAGACTTTCATCTATCTCCCTTCCAAACCTATTCCACACTTCCAATGCCCCAACGCTAGGTAGGAGAGAAAGAAGGTGAGAGGGGAAAGGGGCATTGATCTTGTCAGACTACTTCCTGATATTTAAGTCCATTAAGATCCTTGGGGCAAGTCTGATCTTCCTTGTCAACATATCTCCAATCAGCAATCCAGTAAATATCCAGCAATCCAGAAATAGTCATGCAACCCAGCAATCATCCAACAATGCAGCATTCATCCAGCAATCCAGCAAACAACAACAGCAACTACTGTTGGCACAATGCCTCTCCAGGCTCTAACATTTTTATACCGTATGATGAGTTCCTCGAACTCCAAACATAAACTATCTTCAGCTGGCAATATTACACCCTTGCCAGAGCACGAGGCAAATCATAGTCACCTGCTGCGAAGCAGCTCCATATCCATATCCACACCTGGGAGTAAAACAAAAACATTTTTCCCTTAACATTTCTTTTTTTTTTTACAATTAATTTTTTATTCACTTTACATCCAATCACATCACTTTAAAGGCCCCCTTCCTTCTTTCCTCCCAGTCATGCCCTTACAAATCCCTCTCCCCATTACCCTCTTCTCTTCTCCTCAGAGAATGGTAAGTCTCTCTTGGGTACCAACCCACTCTGGGGAATCTAGCCCAAGCAGGACTAAGCATACCCTCTCCCACTGACTCCCAACCAGGCAATCCAGTTAAGGGAAGAGGATCCAATAGCAGGCAACAGAGTCAGAGACAGCTGCCGCTCCAGTTCTTAGGATAACCACCTGAAGACCAAGCTGCACATCTGCTACAAATGTGTAGGGGATCTAGATCCAGCCCCTGCATGCTCTTTTTAGCAGTTCTTTAAGCCCCCATGGGCCCAGGTAAGTTAACTCTGTGGGTCTTCTTGTGGTGTCCATGACCCCTCCAGCTCACTCACATTTGCCCCCTTCCCTCCCCCCACGAACTCTTCCACACAACTTCCTGAGTCTCACTACAGGAAAGTGTTTGGTCCTCTGTAAATATATGATTTTTGGCTTTGTATTTTCGGGAACTCCTAACAGTGGGGTTGAACAGATCTCTGACTCTTTTGCCTGCTTTTGGGACACTCTTCATCCTACTGGGTTGCTACACCCAGCATTGATTTAAGGGTTTCTTTCTAGTTCAGTTGTTGTGCCATGTTCAGTTGATGTACCTGAGAGGCCTTCTCTTTTCTGGGGGAAAGACTGGGATGAGGGGAATAGAAGAGTTGGTTTGGGATTTGGGGAAGAGGGGAGTAACTGGGGAAAGTGGAGGGAGGGGAAGCTTTATATAAAGGAAGAGATGATGATGATGATGATGATGATGATGATGATGATGATGATGATGAAACTGGGGCATGGAACTAAATGGAATTCCCAACAGAAGAAACACAATTGGATAAGAAATATTTTCTAGAATGTTCATCTCCTTACCCATCAGAAAAACACAAATTAAAACCTCTTTGAGATTTTTTTCTTAATACAGAGTGTTCAAAAACACAATAATGATAAAACTGGAGTAGATGTGAAAACATGGAAACACAATTTTGCTGCTGGTGAGAGTGAAAATTTGCACAGTCTCTGTGGAAATTGGTGCTGAGGCTGCTCAAAAGCTCTATTTTCTACTATAGGGATATAAAGGACTCTACATCCTACTATAGGAATACATGCCCATTCATGTTCATTACTGTTGTATTACCAATAGCCAAGAGCCAAGATGTCCATCAACTGATGAACCACAAAAATGTGTCACATGTACACAGTGGTATTTTATTCAACTGTACAGAAAAATGAAATTACAATATTTGCAGGTAAATGGATGGAGCTGACAGTGGTAAGCCAGATACTAAAAGAAAAACTCCACATGTTCTCTCTCATAAGTGTGTGTTACTTTCAAATGTTTAGATATGAGTGTTTTAGTTAGATTGTTTATAGAATTCAGGGAGAGTAAGAATCATGGAAGGAGTTTGAAGGAAGGAAGATAGTGTGTAGGTGTTAAGAAAGGGGAAGAACGGTTGGAAAGATGGCTCGGTGGTTAAGAAAACTGACTGCTTCTCTGAAAGGCCCTGAGTTCAAATCCCAGCAACCACATGGTGGCTCACAGCCATCCATAATGAGATATGATGCCCTCTTCTGGTGTGCCTGAAGACAGCTACAGTGTACTTATGTATAATAATAAGTAAATCTTTAGGCCAGAGCGGGGTGAGCAGCCTTCATTCCCAGCAACCACATGATGGCTCACAANCATCAGTAAAGCTACAGTGTAAAATAAATTGACCTAGGGCACAGATTCAGCAGACACCCCCATGGTCCCTAGAGGATTGACCAAGCAATCTTAGGCTCACTGGTAAGTGGAACACAACTTCTGCTCCAATCCATTCACTAACTGGACCTGAGACAGCACTAGGGAAGCAGAGAACTGGCCTGACCAGGGACACAAATCCCTTCCGGTCTGTGGCAGCACCTAGTCACCTAGGGCACAGATTCAGCGGACACCCCCGCAGTCCCAAGAGGACTGCCCAAGTGATCTTAGCATCACTGGTGAGTGGAACACAACATCTGCTCCAATCCGATTGTGATGGGCCTCTGACAGCAGGAACAAGGACACCAGAGCCTTTCCTGACCAGAGGCTCAGGTTCCTTTTGATCAGTTCAGGTTTACCTTGGTGTCAAACAGACCAGACAACTCCATGGTCCTCAACGGAGATACCACATCCAGGCACTGTAACATGCCCAGGATCTTAGGACAACAGGATCCCAGGATAACAGGACCTGGGTCACACTAGTATTTGAGTGTCTCAGAGGAGCTTCAGTGCCAAGAAGTCAGGCACACCCAGAATCTCGGGTTCACAGGAGCACACAATCAAAGAATCACAGAGAAATCTGGACTCTGAGAAGGCCTGAATCAACTGGGATTAGAGGAAGGACAGGCTCCAATCAGATATGTTGAGGGCAGCAAGCACTAGAGATAATCAGATGGCCGGAGGCAAGCATAAGAACAGAAGCAACAGAAACCAAGGTTACTTGGCATCATCAGAAACAAACTCTCCTCTCCATAGCAAGTCCTGGATACACCATCTCACCAAGAAAGCAGGACATGGATCTAAAGTCCCTTCTCATGATGATGATGGAGGACTTTAAGAAGGAAATACTGGAAATCACAGGTAAACAGATACAAGACTTTAAAGTGAAAACAAAAAATCCCTTAGAGAGTTATAGGAAAACGTTACCAAACAGGCAATGGAATTGAACAAAACCATCCAGGATCTAAAAATGGAAGTAGAAACAATAAAGAAA
>NW_018392526.1:10813-11876 GCF_900095145.1 Mus pahari | reverse complement strand
TGCCAGCCCAGGCTACTATACCCAGCTAAACTCTCAATTATCATAGATGGAGAAACCAAAGTATTGCATGACAAAACCAAATTAACACAATATCTTTCAATGAATCCAGCACTTTAAAGGATAATAACAGAAAAACACCAGTACAAGGACGGAAACCACGCCCTAGAAAAAGCAAGAAGGTAATCCTTCAAGAACCTAAAAGAAGACAGCCACAAGAACAGGCTGCCAACTCTAACAACAAAAATGACAGGAAGCAACAATTACTTTTCATTAATATCTCTTAATATCAATGGACTCAATTCCCCAATAAAGAGGCATAGACTAAAAGATTGGCTTCACACACAAGACCCAACATTTTGCTGCTTACGGGAAACTCATCTCAGGGAAAAGGACAGACACTACCTCAGAGCTAAAGGCTGGAAAACAATTTTTCAAGCAAATGATCTGAAGAAACAAGCTGGNGTAGANATTCTAATATCGAATAAACTCGACTTCCAATCCAAAGGTATTAAAAAAGACAAGGAGGGGCACTTCATACTCATCAAAGGTAAAATCTTCCAAGATGAACTCTCAATCCTGAATATTTATGCTCCAAATGCAAGGGCAGCCACGTTCATTAAAGAAACTTTAGTAAAGCTTAAAGCACACATTGCTCCTCACACAATAATAGTGGGAGACTTCAACACCCCACTCTCATCAAACTTTAGTAAAGGATAAAGAACACATTGCTCCTCACACAATAATAGTGGTAGACTTCAACACCCCACTCTCATCAATGGACAGATCCTGGAAACAGAAACTAAACATAGTGGAAATAACAGAAGATATGACACAAATGGATTTAACAGATATCTACAGAATATTTTATCACAGAACAAAAGGATATACCTTCTTCTCAGCACCTCATGGTACCTTCTCCAAAATTGACTATATAATTGGTCACAAAACAGGTCTCAACAGATTCAAAAATATTNANATTGNCCCATGCATCCTATCAGACCACCATGGTCTAAGGCTGATCTTCAATAACAACATAAATAATATAAAGCCAACAGTCACTTGG
>NW_018392526.1:6954-8349 GCF_900095145.1 Mus pahari | reverse complement strand
TGATGGTATACATAAGTGACCCTAAAAAGTCCACCAGAGAACTCCTAAACCTGATAAACAGCTTCAGTGCAGTAGCTGGATATAAAATTAACTCAAAGAAATCAATGGCCTTTCTCTACACAAAGGATAAACAGGATGAGAAAGAAATTAAGGAAACAACACCCTTCAAAATAGTCACAAATAATATAAAATATCTTGGTGTGACTCTAACTAAGGAAGTGAAAGATCTGTATGATAAGAACTTAAAGTCTCTCGAAGAAAGAAATCAAAGAAGATCTCAGAAGATGGAAAGATCTCCCATGCTCATGGTTTAGCAGGATCAACATTGTGAAAATGGCCATCCTGCCGAAAGCAATCTACAGATTCAATACAATCCCCATCAAAATTCCAGCTCAATTCTTCACTGTTAGAAAGGGCAATTTGCAAATTCATCTGGAATAACAAAAATTCTGGGGTTGCAAAAACTCTTCTCAATGATAAAAGAAACTCTTGGGGAATCACTAGGCCTGACCTGAAACTGTACTACGAAGCATTTGTGATTAAAAACAACATGTTACTGGTATAGTGACAGACAGGTAGACCAATGGAATAGAATTGAAGACCCAGAAATGAACCCACACACCTATGGTCAATTGATCTTTGACAAGAGAGCTAAAAAACATCCAGTGGAAAAAAAACATTTTCAACAAATGGTGCTGGTACAACTGACTGTTATCATATAAAAGAATAAGAATTGACCCATTCTTATCTCCTTATACTAAGGTCAGGCTTAAGTGGATCAAGGAATTCCACATAAAACCAGAGACACTGAAACTTACAGAAGAGAAAGTGGGGGAAAACCTCGAAGATATGGGCACAGGGGAAAAATTCTTGAATAGAACTGTAAAGGCTTGTACTACTGTAAGATCCAGAATTGACAAATGGGAACTCATAAAATGCAAAGTTTGTGTAAGGCAAAAGACACCGTCAATAAGACAAGAAGGCCACAAACAGATTAGGAAAGGATCTTTACCAATCCTAAATCAGATAGGGGACTAATATCTATTATATATAAAGAACTCAAGAAGACAGACTCCAGAAAACCAGATACCCCGTTAAAAAATGGGGCACAAAACTAAACAAAGAATGCTCAACTGAGGAATATCGAATGGCTGAGAAACACCTCAAAAAATGTTCCACATCCTTAATCATCAGGGAAATGCAAATCAAAAAAACCTGGAGATTCCACGTCACACCAGTCAGAATGGCTAAGATAAAAACTTCAGGTGCCAGCAGATGCTGGCGAGGATGTGGAGAAAGAGGAACACTCCTCCATTGTTGGTGGGATTGCAAGCTTGTAAAACTACTCTGGAAATCAGTCTGACGGTTCCTCAGAAAAATGGTCATAGTACTACC
>NW_018392526.1:0-6060 GCF_900095145.1 Mus pahari | reverse complement strand
TTGGTCTTGCAAACTTTATATGCCCCGGTACAGGGGAACACCAGAGCAAAGAAGGGGGAGTGGGTGGGTAAGTTAGCATAGGGGGGAGAGGGTATAGGGGACTTTGGGGATATCATTTAAAATGTAAATGAAGAAAATACCTAATAAAAATTAGAAAAAATTTTTGGAAAATAAATAAGTAAACAAACAAATAAATAAATACAGCTACAGTGTAAAATAAATAAATAAGTAAATAAGTAAATAAATAAATAAGACTTTAATAAAAGAAAGGGGAAGAAACAATGGAACATTAAGGTTTAAAGGAGATGGGCAGGGCAAAGGAGAGTGTGTGCAGAGCTACCTAATACTAAAAACATTTGGAAATGTCATATTGAAAACTACTATTATAGAAGCCTAATAAAATCTGCACATATACACATCTAGTTTAATGAAGTTGCCCTGTACTGAGGGCACAGTGCCTCCCCCNCAGTGTCTAGCTTACCTTCCCACTGATTGCTTCCTTTCCTGTGCAGAAGCTTTTTAGACCCACAGTCTATGCTCTCCTTTTCTTGTCCTGTGACAAAGTTCTCCANGNAAGCAACTTAGGGAGGGAAAGGTTCCCTTTAAATCATAGTTTCAGCACACTGTGGTAGAGAAGGCATGATGAGCATGAGCACAGTTCACATGACAGCAACTGACCAGCACTGTGACACAAGGCTAGACTGAAATGGATGAGAGCCAGATATAGCCGGCAAAGAACTGTCCCACAGTGGCCAACATGCCAGCGAGGCTTCCTGTTCCAAAGATTTCACAGCCTCACAAACAGCTCCAGCAGCACAGGAGCAAGTGTTCAAATANTAGGTTCAAGCCCTACTCTACGCTTTTTAATAAACTTTTGCATTTTGAACCTGAAATTCTCTGGAACTTCTAAGAAATCATCATCAAGGAATTGGAGTTGTTCTTAAACATTTTGTTCTCTTCTTGGAAACTTTTATTGTCAGGTCTGAAGTGTAAGGCTCTTTTTTTTTCATTAATTTATTTATTTACTCACTTTACATCCCCCTCTCCTCCCAGTACTTGCTCACACATCATTTCCTCATTCCTCACTCTCCATCTCCTCTGAGAAGGGGGAGCTACCCCCTCCAGTATCACCCCAGCCTGGCATATCAAGTCACAGCAGGAATAGATGCANCCTCTCCCANTGAGGCCAGACAAGGCAGACAAGGTAAGGGAATAGGATCCACAGACAGGCAATAGATTTAGAGATAGACCCTGCTCTAGTTGTTAGGGGATTCACATGGACACTAAGCTGCATCTGTGCTACAAATGTAGGGGTTCTGGGTCTAGCCCATGCCACCTCTTTGGTTGGTAGTTCAGTCTCTGGGAGCCCCCAAGGGTCCAGATTGATTGACTCAGGTGGAGTCCCTGTCCTCTTTGGATCCCACGATCCTTCTCTCAACTCTTCCACAAGATTCCCCAAGCTCCATCTAATGTTTGGCTGTGGGTCTCTGCATCTGTTTCCAATGGCTGCTCGATGGAGCCTCTCAGAGGATAGTTATGCTAGAATCCTGTTTACAAGCATAACAGAATATGATTAATAGTGTCATGGACTGGTTCTTGCCCATGGGGTGGGTCTCAATTTCGACCAGTCATTGGTTGGCCATTCCCTCAATCTCTGTTCCATCTTTGTCTCTGTACATCTTGTAAGTTGGACACATGTGGGGTCAAAGTTTATTTGGGTGGGTTCTGTCCTTATCTGTCCACTGGAAATCCTGCCTGGCTACAGAAGGTGGCCACTTCACACTCCATATCCCCTACTGCTAGTATTCTCAACTAGAGTTACCCTCAGAGACTCCTGGGGCCTCAACTTAACCCAGATCTCTAGCACATCCTGGAGAGCCTCCCAACACAACACACCTCTGAATTCTGTTATCTCTCTCCTGCTCTCCCTGCACCTGATGCCCCCCCAGTCCATATCTCTCCCCATCCCCTCTCCCATCAAGTTCCCTCCCTTCATCCACCTCCAATTTCTATTTTCTTTCCCCTTCTGAAAAAGATTCAACCACCCTCCCATGGGCTGTCATTATTTGGCTTCCTTGGGTCTGTGAATTGTAGCATCATTATCCTTTACTTTATGGTTAATATTCACTTATCAGTGAGTACATACTGTGATACCTGTCCTTTTGGTCTGGATTTCCTCTGGATGGCACATTCAGGTTCCAGCCATTTGCTTTCAAAATTCATGATGTCCTTGTTTTTAACTGCTGACTAGTATTCCATTATGTAAATTAAAAGCATTTTCTTTATATATTTATCCATTGAGAGACTTCTGGGTTCTTTCCAGTTTCTGGCTATTAAAAATAAAGCTACTATGAATGTAGTTGATCAAGCAACCTTCTGGGATAGTGTAGCATCTTTTGGGAATATGCCCAGGAGTGGTATACCTGGGTCTTCAAGTACATCTATTCCCAATTATCTGAGAAACAGTCAAATTGATTTCAAGAGTAGTTATACAAATTTGCACACCCATCAGCAATGTAGGAGTGTTCCCCTTGCTCTACATCCTTGCCAGCATGTGTTGACCCTTGACTTTTTGATCTTAGCCATTCTGATGGGATTAAGGTAGAATCTCAGAGTCATTTTGATTTGCATTTCCATGATGAATAAGAATATTGAATTTTTCTGTAATGTTTGTTGGCCATTAGAAATTCCTCTGTTGAGAATTGTTTGTGTCTGTATCCCATTTTTAATTGGGTTATTTGGGTTGTTGGTGTCTTAACTTCTTTATATATTTTGGATATTAACCCTTGGCCAGGTGACAGGTTGGTGAAGATCTTTTGCACTCTGTGTGTAGGCTGTTGTTTTGTACTACTGACAGTGTCCTTTGACTTACAGAAACTTTGCAGCTTCATTAGGTCCCATTTATTAATTGTTAATGTTAGAGCCAGAGCCAATGGTGTTCTGTTCAGGATGTTGTCACCTGCACCAACAAGTTCCAAGTCATTCCCCACTTTCTGTTCTATTAGATTTAGTGTATGTGGTGTTATGTTGAACTCTCCGACCCACATCTACTTGAATTTTGTGAACAGTGATAAATATAGATCTATTTTTGTTTCTCTACATGGAGACATCCAATTAAACAAGCACCATTTGTTGAAGATAATCTCCCTTTTCATTGTATCATCCTGCACTTAAAACTATTAAAGATCAGTCTGAATTGATTTTACTGTGGTCTAGGAGAGCATCTATGCTTGTTTTGCATATGGAAAAATATTCTTTCCAGGTTATGTCTTCCTGGGGCTCTTACTGTACACCAGACAAATATGTATGTCAGGACTAAATATTGTGCTCTGGCCTACTTCATTACTTCTGGTTTTATCACTACATTACTGCTTACTACATCTCTGTAATATAATTTTTTGCTTAGTAGTTTTCATTCGAACTAAAGAGCAATTCTGCTAATTAGGTGTTACCCTTAGCCTCACATCAACTAAGAATATTTGGGCTTTGATATAGTATATATTCAAAGTCACATAGCTCTAAGTGCGAGAGTCAAAATCCCACTCAAATTGTCTGCTAACAGCTCCTGTTATTTGAAATTAGGTTCTGGCTTTCTTGTGAATTGCCCCTGCCTGTTCTTTAGAGCCTTGTTTTTCTCACATACATGGGAAATGATCCCATGTCCACTTTGAGAGATTGCTGTGCTTGTTCATTCAAATCAAATGTATGAGAAAATTATGCATCAGAAGTGAAAGTCCCACATAAGCAACAAAGTGTATCCGTCCTAGATTATTATCCATCTCTGTAAGTAGTTGACTCTGTCATTTTGGGAAACTCTGCCCTCAGGTTTTCCCTTCAGAAACAGAGAATTTGGAACTAGACCTGTGCATGTGTCCTCTCCAGGTCAAATGACTCTAAAGGCAGTCAGATGGGTTATAATTCTGTGATTCTCTTGTGAGAATGGAAAGGGGGCATGGGGTCAGAGGGCCACGGTAAGGCAGGCCTTCAAATTGCAGCNACAGCTACTCTATGACAATTAGGGACCAGAGGGCAAATGACATGAGTGAGCTCTCCCTGTAACTGGCTTTTCTCTTTCACCTCTGCTCTCCATGACACATTAGAGGATCCCAGTGGTGACCATCTCCCTGCTACACATTAACAGTGGTTTTGTGCCCCCAAAAGACCTATCTAAGAATGCAACAGGCACTCTGGAAAGCGACCTTGATGAAGAAATTGGTCATTTCAACCTTCGACATTAACTGTGGCTAGTTAAATCTCAGTGACTGGGCGATGCTGCCAGTAACACCCATGGGTGCTTACTGAGAAATACCCTTTTAGGCTTTCTTTCCTTGTCCTCAGTTCCTCACCTTCTCCTTAGGACAGTTCATTGGGTTTTTTTACTCTTGACTCAAATTCTCTGAACTGTACAAAGAATATTCAGAAAAATCCAGGTAAACCCAGGTATTACCATGAGGTAGGTGATAATGTTGAATTCCAATTATGTAATGTCTTGAGGATATGACCTTAAAATTTGTTACTCTCTTGGTTTTTCATCCATAAAATTTCAAAAATAGGACTTACAGATTTGAATAAAATGGTATATATTAAATATGACTCAATGTAAAAGTAAATAATTGATAGCTGAATTAAAATCCGTTATTTGCTGAGTTTCCAGGGAATTTCAAAAGATCAAAATATATTTGTCTTTGTTTCCCAAATTCCCCTACCCAAAGGACACTTTTAATGTTTGCTCTTAGGGATTTTGCTTTGGAAGTCATAGTAGTTTCATTTCCACTTAAATAAAGATCCTTGGTTCATGACTACTGAAAAGCAAGAGACAAAAATGAGCCATGATGATATGGCAGAGTGCCCATACACAAGTCCATTAGCCTTGTTGGAATACTGCAAACAGCTCCTGTTGTTCTAGTCACAGAGTCTAGAATAAAAGCCTTGGTAACTCCTGGAAGGTGATGTAGGTAACCCAGGCATGGTAGATGAGCACCCCTGGCAGATGGAACTGGTCTGGTAGTCCCTTTGAAGCTTTTTTTGCTTGAATTCTCACTGAACATCAGCTCCAGCTTTGCTTCAGTGTAGCTGGATATGTTTTTATTAGAAAAAGATTGGCATGGGTCTTGATTAACTATATTCTCAAAACAAAATCTCCAACGAGTGTTTACACCAATGTTAACAGTTCTTGCTTCACTCATCTTAGAAAATGGCGAACTCATGTAAAATCCTCTTCAAAAACAATATTCCTTTTTCTCTGGTTTTTCTAGATTGTAACATGACAAATGTCAAGATAGTTATTTGATTGGTCTGACCAGCTCCTGTATGCTGCCTAGTTGTTGTCTCAGTGTCTGGGAGCTCCTAGGGGTCCTGGTTAGTTGAGACTGCTATGGAGTCACTCTCCTCTTCTGCTTGTTCTATCCATAGAGTGTAAGTGTCTGCTTCTATCTCAGTCAGCTGCTGTTGGGTCTCTCAGAGGACAGCCATGCTTAGTTCCTGTCTGTAAGCACATCACGTAGTGTCTCCCCCTTAGATAGACCCCCAGTTGAGCCAGTCATGGAACCACATTTCCCTCAGTCTCTTCTTCACTTTTGTGCCTGCAGTTCTAGTAGACAGGAACACTTCGGGGTCAGAAACTTTGACTGTTGTTTGGTAACACCATCTGTGCTCTTGAGGCCCTATCTATCTACTGGAAGTGGAATCTTTTGTGTACCCTCTGCCCACTGTTGGACACCTCATCTAAGGTCACTCCCATTGAGTCCTGAGAATCCTCATCTCCCAAGTTTCTGGTACTTTCTAGAGTGTCTCCCTACCTCCCATCTTCTGAGGCACAATATTTCCATTCATTCTGCTGGCCTCTGGGCTTCTCTCCTGTCCCCACAATTCCTTGCCTGATCCTGTTCTCCTTTTTCCTTGCCCCTCCACTCTCCTGCTTAAATCCCTCCCTCCCCCTGCCTCTCTTGATTATTTTCTTTTTTTTTTTTTTATTATTTTCTTTATTTACATTTCAAATGCTATCCCGAAAGATTCCCATACCCCTCCCCCCACCTCTGTTCCCCTACCCACCCACTCCCA
>NW_018392525.1:0-12956 GCF_900095145.1 Mus pahari | reverse complement strand
TGCAAACTTTATATGACCCAGCACAAGGGAAGGCCTGGGCCAAGTAGTGGGAGTGGGTGGGTAGGGGAGCAGGGGGGGGTATAGGGAACTTTCGGGATAGCATTTGAAATGTAAATAAAGAAAATAAAGAAAAAATTCCAAAAAAAAATCTGTGCCCCCAAAAACTCGAAAAATACCTGTTGTCTTTATTGACCAGTACCTGAATTTCCTGTGATCTCAGCTAATTGTCCCTCAATCCCTTTCTTTCTAATGACAACTTCTCCCCAGAGCTCACAGCCAAGCTTTTGTTTCAGTAACCACTAGAAGTGTCTGTGTGACCAAGTAATGTCACAAGGATCCTCTCATTTCATTTTTAATTTTAACTAAATATATATTATTAATTATGGGTCTTTCCATGGAGCTCTGGATGCCTTGGAACTTGTCATGTAAATCAGGCTGATTTGAAACTTACAGAGATCCTCCTGCCTCTGACTCCTAAGTACTGCAGGCAGTGGGAGGGTTACTTTCATTTACTACCTCTCTATAGGCACTAACTACCACAAAGGACTTAGAGCAATTCTTTAGAAATGTAAAGTAGGCACATTCTGCTACCCATCTCCTCAACTGTTCCTAGTCCAATTCCAAATCCTTACACTAATCTTACACCCCAGTCCTTACACCCCAGCTCATGTGTCCACCCTCCTCTTCCTTTCTCCCTCTGATGCTGCTACACTGTTCTGGACACTTACATACCAAAGTCAGGGCCTTTGCACAGTCTACTCTGATGACCATACATCCATATGGCATCTTCCCTCATCCACTTCAGCTCTGCTCAGTTGTCACACTTGGGTGAATCCCATCTTAACCATGCACAAGCTCACATCTCAGACTCTGTCTCCTTCCAGGTATTATGTCTGTCTCCACTGCACCCATCGCCATTTAACCTATTTCCCTTATCTCTGTATTGTATGTATCCCCACTGGAATGTAATTTCCAGAAGGGGAAGAATTCAGTCTGCTTCATGCTCCAGTGTAGTGTGTTCTGAGAGGTAACTGTATGAAGGACATGTGGATGCCTAGTAGATCTCTATGCAAACATGGATAAATGAAAACCTGAGTATGCTGCCAGTACTACATCCAGGCTGGCCTGGCTGTGAGGTGCTTCAGGCTGACACCACAGTTGCTAGAATTTTAACAGACAGCATAAACAACAGCAGTGCACAGATCTCCCTGAGTGCTCACCAGAGACAGCTGATTCCCTTCCCTCCAGTGCAGAGCAGCCCCCAAATTCCAAATGCTTTCCCTTATACATCTTGCTTTGCTGAACCAGACTGGTAAAGAGAGTGGGTCATTTGTTCTGGTCCCAGCTACTGCTTACTAACTTATAAAGCTCAAGTGCTGGGATTAAAGGTATGCACACCATGCCCAGCTGAAATTAGGTTTCTCACAAAAGTTTGGAGGGAGGAGTTTTAGATGGAGAATGAGATGCAAAGTAGGGATTCAGTGGAGAGAGCAGTCTGGGCAGAGAGGGTCCTAGATGGGAAGTGGAACTGATTCCAAACAGCCGCTGAGAGATTCCATGTACTCAACACCTGTAAGGTGGGTAGAGATGATGTACTGGCTAGCTTTGTGTCAACTTGGACACAGGCTGGAGTTATCACAGAGAAAGGAGCTTCAGTTGAGGAAATACCCCCATGAGATCCAGCTGTAAAGCATTTTCTCAATTAGTGATCAAGCAGGGAGGACCCATTGTGGGTGGTACCATCACTGGGCTTGGGTTCTATAAGAAAGCAAGCTGAGCAAGCCAGGGGAAACAAGCCAGTAAGTACCATCCCTCCATGGCCTCTGTATCAGCTCCTGCTTTCTGACCTGCTTGAGTTCCAGTCCTGACTCCCTTTGGTGATGGACAGCAATGTGGAAGTGTAAGCTAAATAAACCCTTTCCTCCCCAACTTGCTTCTTAGTCATGATGTTTGTTCAGGAATAGAAACCCTAACTAAGAAATGATGCAGTAGAGCAAATGAGCTGTAAAAAGAGGACAGCCTGCAGATCTGGACTGCAGAAAGAACAAGGACTGAAAGTTGCCGGGAAGTTGAAGGAGTTTGTGGAGGTCAGAAACAAAACATGTGCTGGGAAGAAGTGGGTTAGGTGGAGTCTCAGTGGGGAGAGTACCTTGGCAGAATGGAGAATTGGGCAAAGTATAGACTTTGGGGGTTTTGTAGACAGACTCAGAAGTCAGAGGACTGTGGGTAATTTGCCTGAGTAAAGAATCTGTGGTAAGACTGAGGAGGAACATCTAGATGTCAGAGCTTTGCAAAGAATGCATGGCAAAGACAATGAGAGAGATCCAGTACACATCTGGATGGTGAATAGTCCCACTGGTAGAGTCTATTTAGAAGCGTTGGCTGGTGCAGTGGATTCCTAGTCAGAGGTAGATGAGCAAAGAAAATGGTTACCAGCTGTGGGCAGAATACTCGAATTCAGTGTAAGGCTAGAGACCAGAAGCCAAGTTCTTAGGCTGAAAAGTGGCCAAAATACAAGGTGTTTTAAAATGGCAATTCAGAAGGCAGGTGTAGCAGTGATCCAAGCACTCAAGGGGCTGATGCAGGTAGATCTCTGAGAGTTTAACGCCAGTCTAATTACATGTCCACTTTCCGGCCTGTCAGGGACAGAGAGAGAGACAAAGACACAGACAGACAGAGACAGAGAGACAGACAGCATGGACACAGAGAGAGAGACAGAGACAAAGACAGACAGACAGACAGACAGACAGACAGACAGAGACAGGGAGAGACAGAGGATTAGAGAGACAGAGACTGAGAGAAAAAGGGAGAGGGAGATGGAAATAAAGAGACAGCAAAGGAAAAAGAGAGAGAAATTGGGAGAGAGAGAGATTGGGGGGAGAGAGAGACAGAGACAGAGAAGTGTTGAGGTAGATGTTGGGAACCAGTTATTCACCTCATAGTCACGTTAGATTTCTGAAATATGTGACATCTAGATTGATTAGGTATACAGGTATCTGAGGGACATATTGTCTGGAGTGGAGTAGCAGGAGCTCTTTTTAAGGAAGATTCCAAATGATGCCAATGTAGCAGCCCTTATAATAGGGATTACTTTGGATGAAAGGGCCCATTGGTCCAGGAGGAAATGTTTAGTTGTTCTATTTGGAAGGAGTGCAAACTAATGGAATAAAAATTATTCCAACTGTGAGACAGTTGTCAAAGAACAGACAGCTCTTCTCTGCTAAGACACCTCTGAGAGAGAAGGCAATGTTCAATTCCTTGATGACACTAAAATTGTCAAATTGAGGTCTTTACATATAAAATGGAAACACTGCATAAGATCAGTTAAAGGACAGATGAACAACGTCAGGTCTGTGATAAACACTGAATAAGTACCTGTCAGCAATGCTTTTGCTTCAGGAAATTGCATAGCATGTAGTAACAGGCAGGGGCGTGGTCACCTAGGTCCCTGCAAGGCAACTTAATTACAGACCAGGTATTCAAAACTTGTCAGAGTCACTGAGCTAAGATGGTGTTACCTGGCTCCTTGTGGCTCCTGTCTGTATGTTTTCTGTCCTGGAGTTGCAGTGCTAGGTCGATAAGGGATCAGGACCCACCACAGTCAGAACCACGGCCACTAACTGTTGTGCTCTGGTATCAGACAGGTGAGTGAGGAGTAGATGATCACAGGGCAGGGGACATTCTTCCTTTCCCTCCTGGGTTCACACCAACAAAGCCAGAGCTGGAAGGGCCAGGATTTGGGGACTGCTCTGCACAAGTGGGAAGGGAGCCAAGTGTCTTTGGTGAGTACTCAGAGATAGTTGTGCACTGCTGGGGTTTATGCTGTCTTTCTTATAGTTCTGGCAGCTGTGGCATCAGCCTGAAGCATCTCACAGTCAGGCCAGCCTGCCCCTGCAGAGCGGGGCTGCACATTCAGATTTTAATTCCTTCACATGTGAATAGGGATCTACCAGGCACCTGCATGTCCTTCACTCAGTTACCTCACAGAACCCACTGCACCTGGGCATGAAGCAGACTGAATTTTTCCCACTTCTGGAACTTACTTTCCTGTGGTGAAATATACTCTAAAGAAATAAGGGACATGTCAATGGGTGCAGTGGAGACAGACATGACACATGGAAGGAGACAGAGTCTGAGGTGTGAGCTTGTGTTTGTAGAGAGCAACATTAGGACAGAATTCATCCAGAGAGTGACAACTGAGCAGAGGTGAAGTGGATGAGGGAAGATGCCATAGGGTTGGGTGATTAAAGGAACATCAAACACAAAGGCCCCAAGCTTGGTATATCAGTGTGCTAGCAGGAGCAGAAGGAAGAGGGGAGAGAGGGTAGATACATATGCTGGAGCTTTTAAGACTAGTGTAAGGGCTTGGAATTGGGCTGGGAACTTGTGAGGAGATGGGTAGCAGAATGTGCCTACTTGACATTTGTAAGGAATTGATCTCATTCCATTGTGTTAGCCAGTGACTGTAGAAAACTAGTTTGGGAAAGTAATTCCCCAGCACACAGGGAGGCTGAGGCTGGAGAGTGTCTGTTATAAGTTTGAGGCCTGCATGATCTATATGGCAAGTTCCACATCAGCCAGAGCTACATGAAAAGACCCATAAATAATACTGTATATTTAGTTAAAATTAAAAAGAAAATGACCCCCAGAACTCATGTCTCTAGCTGCATATATAGCAGAAGATGACCTAGTCAGCCATCGTTGGGAAGAGATGCCCCTTGGTCTTGCAAACTTTATATGCCCCATACAGGGGAACGCCAGGGCCAAGAAGTGGGAGTGGGTGGGCAGGGGAGCAGGGTGGGGGAGGGTATAGGGGACATTCGGGATAGCGTTTGAAATGTAAATGAAGAAAATATCTAATAAAATAAGTTTAATAAATAAATAAAAAATAAAAAGAAAATGAAGGATCATTTGATTTGTGACACTAGATGGTCATGCCGACCCTTCAGAATGTCCCTGAAACAAAAGCTGTGGCTGTGAGCTCTAGGAAGAAGTTGTCCTTAGAAAGAAAGGGATTGAGGAACAGAGTCACTGAGATAACAAGCAATTCAGGCTGCCTGTCAGCAGAGTCAACAGGTATTTTTCTCAGGGTCTTGGGGTGCCTGAATTTGTTAGCTGTGAAGATTCATTTTCTTGAAGAATCTTCTTAAATACACTCCCTGTGTTAGACTCAGCTCAGTGGCCTGTTTGTGCTGAGACTTCCTAGCTCTGTCCTGCTCAGTTGTTTTTCTCTCCTGATAAAGTGAAGAGGGACTGGGGCCAGCACATTCCAGGGACTGTAGGGAGGATAGAGACTGTCTCAGATCAGGCATTTTGGTTAAAGGCATGGAAACCTGTTGTCTTGTCTCACCAGTGTCCTTATATTTGCTTTAGTTGCTGTGCTAAAAATAGATTGCAGCCGGTTGTGGTGGCGCACGCCGGTAGGATTTGCTGAAGGAGGCAGAGGCAGGAGGATCACGAGTTCGAGGCCAGCCTGGGCTACACATTTTTAAAAAAAATAGATTGCAAATGTCACAGGAGCTGCAAGGAGACACTGCAGACCTAAAACCTGAGAGATGCCCGTGGCTCAGAGGTGCACAGTGACTGCTGTGTGGTAACATGGAGTGTGGGGAAGGGGTAGAACTTTGACATACCTGAGTGAGCATCAAGCATTAGATTTGGCCTGAGAGACAAAGGAGGTAGAGATGACACCACAGGTTTTGACTTCCACAATTAGACAGTGACGTCGTTTTACCTGATGGGTTAGATTGGTGGGTGAGCATGTCTGAAGTGTACTTGGTGTGTGTGTGTGTGTGTGTGTGTGTGTGTGTGTGTGTGTGTGTGTGTTTAGGTCAGTGCATGTAGCCATCAGAGGACAGTATTTGGGATACATTTCTACTTCTATGTAGGTCCTAAAATTAGAGCTCAGGACATTATGTTTGGCAGCAACTGTCTTTCCTCACTGTAACACTATGCCAACCTTAGCTTCTTTGATCTCATATCTCCCATGGTAACTTAGAATTTTCCATGAAGCCATGGATGCTCATGAAATCCTGGTCCTCTTCCCTCTACCTCCCAAGTACTGAGATTAAAATCATATGCTACATTGCCTGATTAATTTGACTTTCTGAGATAGTGTTTCATGGAGCCCATATTGTCCTTTATCTTGATGTGTAGATGAGGATAACCTTTTTCCTTTTCCTCTCTATTTTATTTTTTTATTGTTGTTGTTATTGGATTTTTTATGGCGACTGCCTAGGTTTTGCTATATGTAATGGTTACTTTTAAATTTAAATTGTTTTATTTATTTACATTCCAAACCTTGCCCTTCTTCCCAGTGCCCCCCTCTGAGAGTTCTTTACCCTATCCTTTCTCCCCTTTGCCTCCAACAATGTGCTTCCTCACCCACCCACCCCATCCCCTCATCCACACCCCATTCCCCAGCCTGCACACATACACACACACACACACACACACACACACACACACACACACACCGAATGTTGGTTTTAAATTTGCTAAGTAGTCAAGAATAACTATGAACTTCTCATTTTCTTCTCTCTGCCTTCCTCCTGCTGGGATCACATGTGTGCTAGTTTATACAGTTATGGGGTCATAGCCAAAGCCTGCTACATGCCAGGCCCATACTCTACTAGGGAAGCTACTCTTCTGCCAAATCTGGCCTTCTGAAGCTTGTAAGAACCCAGTAGACAGAGCTGAGCAAGAAGTATTCTGTTGTCTGTTTACTGTTGCAGTGAAATTCATGTTACATCAGGTTCACTGTTTTCAGTACACAGTTCAGGGCCATTGAGCCTGTTCACAAGCTGAGACTACAACTTCTCTGTAGTTTCAGAACTTGTCAACAGCCAGGAAACCCTCCATATGGGTTAAGTCATTGTTTCTTTCCCTCTTCTCACTCCTGATAACCTCCAGCTTATTTTCTATGCTTGTGGGGTGACTTACTCTGTACATAACCGGTAAAAGATATCCCATAATTTATGTCTTCTGAAGAGGGTTATTTTATGGAACATGTCTTGAAGTTCATCCAGGTTTCAATTTTCATTCCTATTTATGGGTGAATAGTATTCCATTGTACAAATATACCACAGGTTATTAATGCAGTAATGGACATTTGGCTTGTTTTTACCTTTTGCTATTACTAAAAATACTACTGTAAACATTTATTATGGAAGGTTTTCTCTGGGTGTATATTTTCATTTTTCTTGGGTATAAAGGTAGGAGTGGAATTGCTGGGTCATTTGATAATTACATGCGCAATTTTTTTGCTATTGTCATGCTTTTTCATGGTGGTTGCATTGTTATATTTCCACAGATAGGGCACAATGTTCTTATTTCTCCATGTCCTTGAAGTGTGTCTGGCTATGAATCAGAACCACATTGTTTTAATTTGCATTTCTAATCAGAACAATGGTGTTGTTGCCTGTTTCTTGTCTTCTTGCCGACATATTTTTTATCCTTTCCCATTTACTTTTATTATAATTACATTCATTTATTTTGATGATTTTTGAGATTTGTTACTTATTTTGTCAGTATGAGTGTTTTGCCTGCTTGTACATCTGTGACCTATGTGTATGCAGTGCCCACAGAATCCAGAGGATGTGTTTGATCCCCTGAAACTATAGTTACAAAGAGTTATTAGCCACCATGTGGGTGCTGAGAAGAGCTCTCTGCTTTTAATTGCTGACCCATTTTTCCAGCCCTATGTCTTTTTATTGAGACAGGGTCTTACTATCTAGCCCTGATTAGACTGGAACTCTATAAGTAGACCAGGCTGGCCTTGAACTTACAGATATCTCTCTCTCTCTCTCTCTCTCTCTCTCTCTCTCTCTCTCTCTCTCTCTCTCTCCCCCTTTGGAATATTGGAAGAAGGCATCTACCACCACACAAGACTGAATTTTTCTAAATTTCTTTTACTGGGCTGGAGAGATGACTGAGTGGTTATGAGCATTAGATGCTCTTGCAGCAGAGGTCCCACAATCAGCTTATAACTGCTGTACCTTCATCAATTTCTCCTTGACTCTTCAGGCAGTAGGCACACAGAGAGTGCACACACATACATACAGGTAACATACACATGAAATGGAAAAAATAATAAAATTTATTTATATATATATATGAATTTGTATGAATGTCTTGGGTACCCACAGAGGCCAGAAGAAATAGTTGAACCCCACGAGTTGGAATTACAGGGGATTGTGAGTCACCAAGCCTTAGTGCTGGGACTTAGGTCTTCTCACTCCAGGCAGAATGGCTAAGATTAAAAATTCAGGTGACAGCAGATGCTGGCGAGGTTGTGGAGAAAGAGGAACACTCCTCCATTGCTGGTGGGATTATAAGCTGGTACAACCACTCTGGAAATCAGTCTGGCGGTTCCTCAGAAAATTGGACATAGTACTACCGGAGGAGCCAGCAATGCCTCTTCTGGGCATATACCCAGAAGATCTTCCAACTGGTAATAAGGACACATGCTCCACTGTGTTCATAGCAGCCTTAATCCCAGGTGTGGGCTATGGGGCTGCTTCAGATTGTCCACAGCAACTGACTATGATTTGTCTCATGCTCTAGCAAGGACATGATTTTGCCAGCTGCAGACAGTTTCTGGAATTGTGCAATGTTTTGAATTCTGGGGACTTTTCACAGGGTACATTGTTGGTTGCTGGTGGTGACTGTTGGTCACTATTAGTCACTATTGGTTGCTGTTGGAAACATTTATGTGCAAAGTATAAACAAGAAATTAGAACTTGGGAGGCAGAGGCAGGCAGATTTCTGAGTTCAAGGCCAGCCTGGTCTACAGAGTGAGTTCCAGGACAGCCAGGATTACACAGAGAAATCCTGTCTCAAAAAAAAATAAATAATAAAAAAAGAAAGAAATTATATATCCAGACAATGAAGATCAAACTGGCCCCAATGAACTGAACACCCCTAAATCAGAAGAAGTCTAACAATAAGGTTGTCCTCTTTCCCCTCTATCCTTTGTCTCTCATATCTAGTATTAGGATGTTGAAAGGGTGGGAAAAGAGTGGAAGAAGAAAGAACCCACAAAGGAGCCAAAGACCAGCTACACCCATACATACAAAATAAAATATTAAGTAAATGTTTTTAAAGTAATGTTTTGCTTCATGAATTTCCATCATTGATTTTGTTGGCTAGAAAAATCATTACGTATGAATGACACTGAAATGACATTTGAAAAGGAACATCCTGAAATTTTCTTCATGCCTGGAGAAATTGAGGAAGATGACGTAGAGGTAAGATGCCAGCTTGATCCCTGGGGGATTTCCTGAGGGGTTTGATAGGCAGTGCTGTGAGAATGCTCCTGCTTATAAACCATCTCACCATCAACATGATGTATTTTGTTTTGAGTTGTATGTAGGAATTTGCTCTATAGCTCAGGCTTGCCTGGAACTTGATCCTCCTGCCCCAGCCTCAGGAGTGTTGGGACTGCAGGCATGTACAGTCATTCTCATGAACTCTAATGGACATATGAAGGTCTCAGCCTGTATGGGTGACTGTTCTGTTGCTGTGATAAAAACACCATGATGAGAAGCAACTTATGTAGACTTTATAAGGTCTTATGGTTCCAAAGGGATAAGAGTTCTTCATGTCAGAAAGGCATGGCAGCAAGAAAAGGAAGGTGAGAAAGCACAGCTTCAACTGCAAGCATGAAGCAAGGAGAACAAACTGGAAGTGAGGCAAGCCTGTTAACCCTAAAGCCTACCCCAGTGACACACTTCTTACATGCAAGGCTATACCTCCCCTAACATTGACAAACCATACCAAAAAGTAGGGTCCATATTTTTATTTTTTATTGGTTATTTTATTTATTTACATTTCAAATGTTTTCCCTCTTCCCAGTTTACCCTCCACAAATTCTCCATACCTATAAAGGTGCTCACCCACCCACCCTCTCCCACCGCATCACCCTAGCATTCACCTATGCTGGGGCATTGAGCATCCACAGGACCAAGGGCCTCTCCTACCATTGATGCCAAATACAGAAATCCTCTGCTCCATATGCAGATGCAGCCATGTGTCCCTCCATGTGTACTCTTTAATTGGTGATTTACTCCCTGGGAGCTCTGGGGGAGGGGGTATAGTTAGTTAATATTGTTATTCTTCCTATGGGGTTATAATCCCCTTTAGCTCCTTCAGTCCTTCCCCTAACTCTTCCATTGGGGTTCTCAGTCTGATGGTTGGCTTTGAGCTTCTGCATCTGTATTGGTTAGACCCTGGCAGAGCCTCTCAGGGGACATCTATACCAGGATCCTGTCAGCAAGCACTTCTTGGCATCAGCAGTAGTGTCTGGGTTTTGTGTCTGCAGATGGGATGAATCCCTAGGTGGGGCAGTCTCTGAATGACCTTTCCTTCAGCCTCTGTACCACTCTTTGTCCCTGCATTTACTTTAGACAGGAACAATTCTGGGTTAAAGTATTTGAAATGGGTGACTGGCCCCATCCCTCAACTGGATATGGTCTCTACAGGTTCTATCTCCCCTTTGTGGGCTATTTCAGCAAATGTCATCCAGTGGGTCCTGGAAACCTCTTGTTTCCCTGGTATCTGGGACTTTCTAGTGGCTACCCCCAGTACCCCATCCCCCACTGCTATCCACCTCCTTTCAAATTCCTGACAATCTGTACTTCTGCCCCATCTCCTCCAGTATCTGAACATGTCCCTTTTTCCCTCCTCTCTCCCTCCCAGATCCTTTTCTCCTTCTACTTCCCAAGATTATTTTCTTCCTGCTTCTGAGTAGGACTGGAACATACACACTTGGTGTGGTCTTCTTTCTTCTTGGGTTTTATATGATCTGTGAGTTGTATCGTGGGTATTCGAGCTTCTTTTGGCTAATATCCACTTATCGGTGAGTACATACCATATGTGTTCTTTTGTGATTGGGTTACTTCACTCAGGATGATATTTTCTAGTTCCATCCATTTGCCTGCAAATTTCATGAACTCATGCTTTTTAATTGCTGAGTAATATGCCATTGTGTCTAAGGATGGTGAACATTTCTTTAGGTGCTGCTCAGCCATTTGAGATTCCTCAGTTGAGAATTCTTTATTTAGCTCTGTACCCCAATTTTAATGGGGTTTTTTTATGGTTCTCTGGAGTCTAACTTCTTGAATTCTTTGTATATTTTAGATATTAGCCCTCTATTGGATGTAGAGTTGGTACAGAATTTTTCCCAATCTGAAGGTTGCCATTTTGTCCAATTGACCATGTCCTTTACTTTACAGAAGCTTTTCAATTTTATGAGGTCCCATTTGTTTATTGTTGATCTTAGAGCCTGAGTCATTGGTGTTCTGTTCAGGAAATTTTCCTCTGTGGCAGTGTGGTCAAGGCTCTTTCCCACTTTCTATTCTATTAGAGTCAGTGTATCTGGTTTTATGTGAAGGTCTTTGATCCACATGGATTTAAACTTTGTACAGGGAGATAAGAATGGATCAATTTGCATTCTTCTACATGTTGACTGCCAGTTGAGCATGCAACATTTGTTGAAAATGCTGTCTTTTACAGCATATACCAGCTGATATGAGGCCCCCAACATACATACAGTAGAGGACTTCCAGGTCTGTGGTCATTCAGAGATGATGCACCTAACCCTCAAGGGAGTGGAAATCCCAGGGAGTATAGAGGTGGGGGGGGCATCCACGTGGAGACAGGGTTGGGTGGGGAGGAGGTGTGGGATGTGGAGCAGTCAGAGGGTGAATGGGGGGGACAGGAAATGGAATATAGAGTGTAAAAAAATAATTAAAAATAAAATAAAATTTAAAATAAAAAAAAGAAAGAAAATGCTCTTTTTCCAGTGGATAGTTTTGGCTTCTTTGTCAAAGATTAAGTAACCATTGGTGTCTGGGTTTATTTCTGAGTCTTCAATTCTATTCCATTGATCTATCTGTCTGTCTCTACCAATACCGTGCTATTTTTATTACTATTTCTCGGCAGTACAGCTTGAGGTCAGTGATGGTTTTCAATATTGTGGAGTTTTTATTATTTCAAATGAATTTGTAAATTGCCCTTTCTAACTCTGTGAAGAATTGAGTTGGAATTTTGATGGTGCTTGCATTGAATCTGTAGATTGCTTTTGGTAAGATGGCCATATTTACTATATTAATCCTGGTGATCCATGAGCATGGGAGATCATTCTATTTTCTGAGATCTTCTTTGATTTCTTTTTTAAGAGATTTGAAGTTCTTGTTATACAGATATTTAACTTTCTTGGTTAAAGTCACATCAAGATATTTTATATTATTTGTGACTATTGTGAATGGTATCATTTCCCTAATTTCTTTCAGAGCCCATATATCCTTTGACTATAGGAAAGCTACTTATTTGTTGGAGTTAATTTTATATTCAGACACTTTGCTGAAGTTGTTTATCAGCTGTAGAAGGTCTCTTTTGGGGGAGTGGGGATCACTTAAGTACACTATCATAGCATCTACATATAATGATATTTTGACTTATTACTTTCCAATTTATATCTCTTTGACCTCCTTTTGTTGTCTAATTGCTGTGGCTAGAACTTTGAGTACTATATTGAATAGAAAGGGAGAGCATGGGTAGCCCTGCCTGTCTGTACCTGATGTTAACAGTATTGCTTCAAATTGATTCTACATTCAGTTTGATATTGGCTATTGTTTTCATGTGTAGTTTGCTTTTATTATGTTTAGGTATATACTTTGAATTCCTGACCATTCCAAGACGTTTTTTCAATTTTTTATTAGATATTTTCTTCATTTAGATTTCAAATGCCTATAGGATTGCAGACCCTTTCAGCTCCTTGGGTACTTTCTCCAACTCCTCCATTGGGGGCCCTGTGTTCCATCCAATTCTGTATTTTCTAGGTACTGCCATAGCCTCACAAGAGACAGCTATATCAGGTTCAAGTCAGCAAAATCTTGCTGGCATATGCAATAGTCTGCATTTGGTGGCTGATTATGGGATGGATCCCTGAGTGG
>NW_018392524.1:12704-14473 GCF_900095145.1 Mus pahari | reverse complement strand
TGCTAGAATAAAATATGGTGTCTGTGATACCTAATAAAATTTGAGAGAAGAGTACTATGGGTACAGAATTTTCCATTCCCAAGACTGTCATCTACAGATTTCAAAATTTTATTTCTCATTATAATGTACATTTTCATCTACTATACTCATTCAGCATTTATATCCATTTCTTTTTCTTAATAATATTAAATATGTTTGGGTTTATGGGGATTGAGAATACTTTAAATAAGTTAATGTATATCTTATGTAATATCTCTTTTTAAATGGGTTTACTGTATTTGAGATTTCACTTGAAAAGATTGTGATAATTTCTCTGCAATGTTGTAGGACATTTATCAAAAATAACATTTAAAACTTTCAAAAATATATTTAAAATAGCATCATATATATATATACATATATATATATACAAATATATGAATGTGAGAAGAGAGAGATTAGCACAGTGACACTGACACTTTTAGATAAAGATTCTATTCAGTTTTAAATAGAATATATCAGAATAAAATAAAAATAGAGATGATGAATACTTGTGAATTTGGATTAGAGTAAGGAAATTATTTAGAAGAAATGACTAGAAATATGGGTTGATATAACAGAGGAAAGAGTATTTAATAATAAAAATAATTATTCATGGTAAAATATAGGATGGAGATGAACCAGAATTCAAAATATTCAGATATAGATGAGAAAGAATATAGGGGAAGTTGAGTTGTTTGAAGAACACAATCCTCAGAAACACATTTGCTCATCTCCCAAAAGCCTGTGATATTCTAGGTATTATTTCAGATGAGACTTGTCATATATGTTAAGGATTGGGTCTTTGTAATTCATTTTATTTAATTTCAATTTTTTCTAGCTAATGAGAAAATATATCTGAGTGTTCTCTGTTAAAAGTATGTGAAGTTTTATATCTAGCACTGTAACAATTTCAACTGCATGAATTTTCACTGTATGTGTTTTCACGTGGTGTAGAAGGAGAGAGGTCTAGAGAAATGTTTCAATTTATTCTTACTTACTATTAATAAGAAAAATGTCACGGCAAGAATTTCCTATCAAGACTTTAACAATAAAAAGTAACATTTTATGTAGAAAATGCCTTTTGACTGTGAGCATCCACTTCTGTATTTGCCAGGAACTAGCATAACCTCACAGGAGACAGCTATATCAGGGTCCATTCAGCAAAACCTTGCGGGCATATGCAATAGTGTCTGCATTTGGTGACTATTTATGAGATGGACCCCTGGGTGGGGAAGTCTCTGGGTGGCCCTTCCTTTCTTCATAGCTCCATACTTTGTCTCTGCAACTCCTTCCATGGGTATTTTATTTCCTATTCTAGGGAGGAATGAAGTATCCACGTGTTGGTCTTCTTTATTCTTGATTTTCTTGTGTTTTGGAAATTGTATCTTCGGTATTCTAGGTTTCTGGGCTAATATCCACTTATCAGTGAGTGCATATCAAGTGACTTCTTTTGTGATTGAATTATCTTACTCAGGATGCCATCCTCCAGATCCATCCATTTGCCTACAAATTTCATAAATTCATTCCTTTCAATAGCTGAGTAGTATTCCATTGTATAAATGTACCACATTTTCTGTATCCATTCCTCTGTTGAGGCACATCTGGGTTCTGTCCAGCTTTTGGCTATTATACATAGAGCTGCTATGAGCATGGCAGAGCATGTGTCCTTATTACCAGTTGGAACATCTTCTGGGTATATGCACAGGAGAGTTATTGCTGGATCTGCTGGTAGTACTATATCCAATTTT
>NW_018392524.1:9945-11363 GCF_900095145.1 Mus pahari | reverse complement strand
AGAAATCTGCCTGCCTCTGCCTCCTGAGTGCTGGGATTAAAGGCGGATGCCAACACGCCTGGCTTTCAAATACGAAACTTGTGTGAATATAGTATGAAGAGATATTCTAATAATACAAGTTTTAAAGTTGTGTTTTATGTATTTGTGAGTAATATCATTAGGTTAGAGAAACAGGAATTATAGGGGAAAATGAAATTTGACCATATTTTCTTAGATTACATCTAACAATATCCTATACCATCATTATGAACATAGAGAATAGGGCTTGTTATGCCCTTATGATTTGTGTTCGTAGGCTATATAAAACACCAGAAAATTATTTTGTATGTATTTAGAGAATTAATGTAAACTTACTCTATATTCCATTTCCTATCATTTAAAAGCAGTACAAAACTCTGGGATTTTTGTGTTGATTTCCTCTATGATTTTCTGGCTTGTGCTTGTACAGTTTTAGGAATTATATTCTCTACTGCTCTGTTTTCAGGGTGACACCCAAGACCATNCATTTGATTTTCTCTGTTTATCTTGCCATAGAAGAAATAAATAAGGACTACNANATTTTACCCAANGTTTCTCTATTAGTTAATATTGAATGTGGCCAACGAATATATGATGAGAAAACTGGTTTGGGTTTGAAAAGTGAGGAAATTATTCCCAATTACTACTGCAGAAATCAGAGAAGATATATAGTTGTACTTACAACACCTGAATGGGCAGTGTCTGCAAGGTTTGGACCATTCTTGTACATATCGAGAATTCCTGAGGTAATCAAGTTGGATTAAACTTAAGGAAATACTTTCTCAACTCAGTGAGACTTTCTGAGTATGAATGCAGTTTAGAAGTCATAGAAAGGGCTTATGTTTATTATGATTTAACAAGCATAAATGCACAGATAGATTTTGTGGCAAACAAAAACAACTTTATCATAAATGGCTATGGGAGACAATAGTATTGTGAATTGCTATACCAGAAGACTTAGTATACTTGTACTTGTTTAAAGAATCACAAGAAGTTGCATATAATAGTAATAATAAAATAAAGAGTAAACACTACACTTTCTAGCAGGATTACAACTTGCTCAAGCACAGTCTGATCTTACAAGGATCCCTCTACATTCCATAATATTCATATTGTTGCCTATGTTCTGTATTTTTCAGCTTTACTGTGGAAATTTTCATCTTCTTCTGAGTGATGATGAACAATTTCCTCATCTTTACCAGATATCTCCCAAGGACAGATCTCTACCACAAGCAATGGTGTCCCTAGTGGTTCATTTCAGATGGAACTGGATAGGAGTGATTGTTACAAATGATGACCATGGAATTCAATTCCTTTCTGAATTGAGAGGAGAAATGCAAAAGAACATTGTCTGTTTATCAGTTGCGATTATTATACAAACAAACAAGTACATGGCCCTT
>NW_018392524.1:0-7165 GCF_900095145.1 Mus pahari | reverse complement strand
AGATTTTCTGGTCATCTTCCAAGTGGTCAACAGTTATATATGTCTAAGGAAATGATGGAGTGGGCTACAGATGTGGATCAGGTAATTTAGTCATAGTTATAATGCTNAACATGTATTCTCTACTTTTGCTCTGCCATGGAATAATTAGGTAGCATTTCTTTGTTTATTGACTTCACAGTGTCCTAGATGTTGTCTTTCATTTTCTTATACTCTCTTTATATATATTTCTTAGTATATAAATCATCATACATTCATACATTTTATCTGTAAAAAAACATTAAAATTTAATGATACATGTATGTTAAACCATGTCTTTCAGTAGATATCAAAGTATGAGAAACACTGGATGTTTGTCCATTACGATATTGTCCTTACAATGTAAATTACTTTTCACAGATTCCGCCCTCAATATGTAGTATGCCTTGCAGACCAGGACTCAAAAAATCTCCTCAGGAAGGAAAGGACATCTGCTGTTTTGTTTGTTACCCCTGCCCAAAAAATGAAATTTCCAACCTGACAAGTAAGGTTATCATTTATCAAAATAATCAGATTGATTTTTCCCATATTTAACACAGTTCTCAAAAGTCCTTTGTGGAATGGAAAAGATATGTTAAGAGGTAAAATGACTCAGAAATACTGTTATTCAAAATATTGGACTGTGTGTGTGTGTGTGTGTGTGTGTCTCTCTCTTGAAATATATTTTTGTCTCATTATTCTAGATCCCAGGAACACAATTTTTCCTGAATATTTCTTTAGAATACTAACTTACTGCATTATGATGTTTGTAATTTTCAATTTTAAAAACAATATGAATAATATGCATTTACAATACTTTACCTTTTATTCACTTTACAGTCTAATCATAGTGCCCATTCCTTGTCTTCTGCCAGTCCCATTCTTGCAAATCCATCCACCTTATACACACTCCCCTTCCAATCAGAGAAGGATAGCATCCCCTTGGATACTGCTCCACCATGTGTTATCTGCTCAAAGTAGAACTAGTGCTGAGTCCCAGTGCTGTTGTCCAAGTAGGGAAAAGAAATCCAATGGCAGGGCACAAATATGGAAATAGATGCTGCTCCACTTGTGACATGACCCTAATGAAGACCAAGCTGTACATTTGCTATTTATGTGTAAAGANCCTAGTTCCAGCCTAGACATGTTTCCCAGTTGGCAGTCTAGTCTCCATGAATTACAAGAGGCCCAGGTTATTTACACGTTGTACATCGTGGTGCGGAGCCTAGTGCGCACCACGATGCTATTTATGTGTAAAGAGCCTAGTTCCAGCCTAGACATGTTTCCCAGTTGGCAGTCTAGTCTCCATGAATTACTAGAGGCCCAGGTTATTTAACTCTATAGGTAGGTGTTCTTGTAGTGTCCTTTCCACTTCTAGCTCCCCTATGTCTATTCCAAACTTTCTAGAATACTCACTAAACTCACCCTGATATTTCCAGTGGCTTTCTCCATCTATTTTCATCTGCTGCTATATGAAGCCTCTCAGAAGACATTATGCTACATTCCTGTTTGCAAGCAGAACAGTACTATTAATAGTGGCAGATTTTGGCTCCATCATAGAACTTGGGAAAATCATTGACAGGCAATTCCCAGACTTTGCTCCACCTTTATCCCGATAAATAAGCATGACAAATATGTGGTTCAAGGTTCCCTGTGTGGATTGATGTGCCTTTCCTTCCTGTAAAAGTTGTGCCTAAATACAGCAGTTAGTCAATTAAGATTCTATATCCCATTCTGCTTAGAATCTCAGTTAGTGTCATCACTGTATAGTCCCTGTATCCGCATCCTTCCCAGTTCTCTAGCTAGTCCCAGAGCAGCGCCCCTCATCAATTTCTATTCTCCCATGCTTCTCTGGTCCTTCTCCCCATAGTTTCTCACCATCCCTGTACCCCCTTACTCCCTCTCCAACACCTTTATCTCTCTAAATTGACTTCGTAAGACTATGTAGTTGCATCTTCTCTGTAATATTTGTACATCCTCCTTTGGGAACTCCTTATTACCCAGTTTCTTTGGATCAGTGGATTGTAGCACGGTTATGCAGAAATTTATGGCTAATGTCTACCTGTAAATTAGTACATAATATTCACATCTTTTTGGCTCTGGCCTATCTCACTTGGGATGAAATAAGATTCCATTGATTTGTTGAATATCTCAAGATCTGGTTTTGTTTTGTTCTGTTTTGCTTTTGTTTTTGCTTTTTGCTAGCTGAAGTGTATTCGTTTGTGTTGGTGTGCCCTAATTTCTTTAACCTTTCTTCATTTTGGAGAACTCTAGCTCATTTCTAGTTTCTGGGTATTATGAGTATAGGTGAGATGAACATAGATGAACAATTCTCTGTGGTAGAGTGGATCATCTTTTGGCTATATTACCAGGAAAGGTATATGTGAGTCATAAAGTAAAAATATCCCTAGTTTTCTGAGAAAACATCAAATTCATTTCCATAGTGCTTGTACAAGTCTTCACTGCCCTCAGCAACGGAGGAGTGTTTTTTCTTTCTATGTGTCCTTGATATCATGTGCCAACACTTGAGGTTTTTGGTTTTGTTTTTAATTTTACCCATTCTGGCAGGTGTAAAATGGTATCTCAGGATTCTTTGATTTGCAATTCACTTATGACAGTTCACTGGTAGCATGATGTCTAGGTTTGTCATTACCTGAAGAATATATGCTCATAGCAAAGATATTATAATATGGATGAATGCTACATTCTACCCCACAGCAGCTACACCTCCTTCTGTTCAATAACTTGAGTGGGAACTGTACTCAGCAATGTAGGTGCACTCTTAAATTTCACATGATAATCTTCTGTTCTAGGATCAGTCTGTCTTGTTTAGAGACTTTCATGGGAACTACTCAGCCAACAAGACAGGCAAATGTTATCACTCATATTTCTTGCCTAGTTACCAAAGATGGGAAGTTTAGTCTCTGTATTCTTTGTTAAGAGCAGTCCTCAATAGGATCATCCTTATAAATCTAGGTGATTTTCACTGAACTGTATTTCCAACTGCCCATCAAATACCTTCCAAATCTAGCTCTTTTTCTCCATCCTCTGTCTCTCCATAACTTACAACAGATCACTTCCGTTCCTGTCTTTTTGGTCCCGAATAACAAAAATGGTATATTTCTGCTTCCCAGAGAGATGCATCTTTCTCTGTTCAGACTTCTTCTTTACGTATCTCTCTGGGCCTGTGCATTGTAGCTACTTATCATTTATTTAACAGAGATCGTACACTCTAAAGCCAGTACATAAAATATTTTCTTTCTGTGTCTGGGTTATTTTATTCAGGATGATTTCTTTAATGTCCCATCCATTTGACAGCAAATTTCATGATGCCATTTTATTTTAAACAGGGGAATCATCCTGCATTGTGTAGATGTAGTACATTTAGTTTACCCTTTCTTGAGTGGAAGTATATCTAGTTTGTTTGCATTTTCTGGCTCTTTTAAATAAAACTAGAAAGATCTTAATTAAGCAAGTGTCTTTGTTGTAAGATAGAATATATTTTGGGCGCTTATGTAAGAATGTTAAACTTGGGGGGTTTGCTGGTAAATATAATCTCAATTTTCTTAGAAATTTCCATAATGATATCCATAGTTTCTCTTTAAGTTCACTTTCATATCAGCAAAGGAGGTATAATCCCCTTGGCCCAAATGTTATCCCCTTTTCCTGGTTTCCTCCCAGAAAAACCCTATTCCTACTCCCACCCCTGCTTCTATGTGATGTTCCCCATCCTACCCTCCCACTCTATATTGGACTTCCTGCCCTGGGATTTCCTTATAATAGGGCAATGAACCTTCACAGGACCAAGGGCCTCTCCTCCTATTGATGTCTGACAAGGCCACCCTCTGGTACATATGTGGCTAGAACCATGGTTCCCTCCATGTGTACTTGAGCTCGGTGGGCTCATTGGATGTACTGTTGTTCTACCTATGGTGTTGCAAACCCCTTCAGCTACTTTAGTCCTTTGTTTAACACCTCCATTGGGGAGCCCATGCTCAGTCCAATGGTTGCCTGTGAGCATCTGCCTCTGAATTTGTCATATTCTAGCAGAGCTTCTCACTAGACAGGCTAGATTAGGCTCACATCATCATGCACTTCTTAGCATCCAAGATAGTCTCTGGGTATTTTGTCTGTATATGGGATGGAACCGAAGGTGCAGTTGTCTCTGGATCACTATTCCCAGTCTCTGTTCCACAGCTTGTCTTTGTATTTGCTCCCATGAATATTTTGTTCCTCTTTCTAAGAGGGACTGGGGCATCTACACTTGGTTGGCTATAAACTTGCTATAAATTGTCTTTAAAACCTTTAGGTGTGTTTCTTGCATTAGGAATTATGTCAGTATTTATCTTGGCTATGTACTTGCTGTAAATTGTCTTTAGAGTCTTCAGGTATATTTCTTGTATTAGGACTTATACAACTATCTATCATGAAGAGGTAGATAATCTTCTTGCTGTGTCCTTGAATTTGCTTTAAAAGTATTTTATTGAAAAATTTTACATGTATAATTGTTAGATGAATTAATCTATATTTGCCTATCTCCATTGAATCTTTATGTATCTTGTATGTTAGGGTAACTAGAGAGAGATTCAGAACATGACCTGGAAAATGTTCCTTCTATATCTATTTTCTGGAATAATTTGAGATGTACTGATGTTAGATCTTTGAAATTCTGGTTGAATTTTTACCTAAAACCAATTTGGGCACGGGCTTTGTTCTGGTTGGTAGTATTTAAATGAGTGATGTTATTTCAATGGGAGACATTGGTCTATGTAAATTGCTTATCTGGCCATGACTTTACTTTTGTATTTCATATCAGAAAAATAATCATTTTATTGGATTTTATTAGATTTTCTGTAGTGCTAGTTTTTAAAGTATGCCCTAAAAATTTCCTTCAGTGTCTGCTATTTCCTCCTTTAATTATTTATTTATTTATCTATTCATTTACTATTTGGGAAGTTTTTCTATGACTTTATTATTGGTTGGATAATGGTGAATCTATCTTGTTGAATTTATTAAAAATCTTTATTTTCTTATTTCTTTCTGTAAATGTCTCTTTTGTATTATTAAATTTATCCCACATTTTCATAATGTATTGTCATCTAATTTTGTTAGGCATATTTAAACTTTTTGTTGTTGTTGAGCTTATCAATGTGCTGTTAACTTGCCAGTATGAGATATCTCCAATTTCTTAAGTAAATACTTAGTACTGTTAACTTTTCTTTTAGCAGCTCTTTCATTGTGTCCCATATAGAGATTTTTTGTGTACAAATCTTCATTGAATTCTAGAAAGTCTTCAATTTTTATTTTTATTTTTATTTTGTCTTGATCCATTATTTCATAAAACTAAGAGTTGTTCATTATCCATGAGATGGTAAGCCTTCTGTGGTTCCTTTTGCATATGTTGTTCATCATTAATACATGGGGATCTGCTAGAATGAAATGAGTTATTTAAATTATCCTGGATCCTTTGATATTTGCCTTGTTTCTTAATAGGTAGATTTTGGAGAAAACTGTGTGAGTTGCCGAAAAAGAAGTTTATTTTTTGATGCTTAGCATAATGACCTGTATATGATTTTTACAATAATTTGTTTTGTAAGATTACTTAACTCCAGTATTTTTCATTTTAAACTTTTGTCTGGATAAGCTGTCCAATGCTTTGAGCATGTAATTAAAGCAGTGTGCGTCTGTATTGGTCAGGCCCTAGCAGAAGTTCTCTGGTACAGCTATACCAGGCTCTTGACAGCAAGCACTTATTTGCATCAGCAATATTATCTGTGTTTGGTATCTGCAGAAGGGATGGATCCATAGGTGGGGCAGTCTCNAGATGGCCTTTCTTTGAGTCTCTGCTCCATTCTTTGTCCCTGCACATTCTTTAGACAAGGGAAATTCAAAATTAATATTTTTGAGGTGGGTGTGTGGCCCCATTGCTCAACTGGGGGCCATGCCTATCCACTGGATGTGGTCTCTACAGGTTCTTCCTCCAATTTATTGGGTATTTCAGATGATGTACTCTTTGTTGTATCCTGGGAACACTTTGGGTCCCTGGCATCTGGAACTTTCTAGTGGCTACACACAGTTACCCCTCCCCAACTGTTACTCTCCTTTCAAATTGCTGAACCTCTGTAATTCTCCTCTCTTAGCACTTATATGAACCGCCCCCTTTTCTCCTACCTCTCCTCTCTCCCGCCATGATCCCTCTCTCCCTCTCCTTTCAAAGATTATTTTCTTCCCCCTTCTGAGTAGGACTGTAGCATTCAAGTTTTGTTAAGGTCTTCTTCTTGGGTTTTCATATGTTATAAGAGGTATATAGTAGGTATTGACTGTATCCTTCACAGTTTGGTGACGTCTCCTTCTTGGGTTTCATATAGCATAAGAGGAGTATAGTAGGAATTTTCCAGCTTCTTTTTGGATAATGTCCACTTATCAGAGATTGCATGCAATGTGTGTTTATTTTCTGACTGTGTTAACTCACAAAGGAAGATATTTTTACATTCCAACCATTGGCCTATGAATTTCATGAAGTCATTGTTTTTAATAGCTAAGTAGTAATCCATTGTATAAATATACCACATTTTCTTAAATTTAATATAATGAAAAGACATAACATACGTGACATACACTGTAAGTTTTTTTATATACTATCTACTATAAACATCAAAAAATATAATTTAGAAGGGACACAGCTACTGGGAAAGATCCCGTTTCTGACTCCAGTCACCCAGCACCTTTCCCACCCGAGGAGAGGTGTCCAACAAGAAGGAGTCTCAAGACCTGAACTGGCAGGAGAGTGATCTTTGCTCCGGTGCACTGCCTGGGAGAGGGTGGTCTGGAGAAGTGTCACAGCTTCTGGGAAAGATCCCTTTTCTGGTTACAGTCGTATGGCACCTTTCCTGCCTGAGGAGGGGTCTCTGCCCAGGAGCAGTCTTAAGGCCTGAACGTGTAGGAGGGCCATCTTTGCTCCGGTGCACTCCCAGGGAAGAGGCAGCCTGCAGAAGGGACACAGCTTCTGGGAAGGATCCCATTTCTGGCTCCAGTAACCTAGCACCTTTCCCACCCTAGGAGGGATGTCCGTCCGGAAGGAGAGCCATCTTTGCTCCAGTTCACTTGAGCTCCAGTCTGCACTAGCAAGAGTGTGGACCACAGAAGCTAT
>NW_018392523.1:0-2857 GCF_900095145.1 Mus pahari | reverse complement strand
CACCTTTAAGGTGTTCTAAAAACTGAGATGGATTTTCCTGTTTATATTGGATAACCTCTTGGAGTTTTTCAAAATTTACCAGCTTTAAAGCTGCTTTTCTCAGACCCACCAAAAGACATGTAACAAACCTATTCCTGGCTAGAGTACCACCTGCAGAATTATAATTCCATTGAGGATCCAGGTCAGGCATTGTCTCTGCTCTGATTGGATGTGCTCGATCTGTTTGGTGAATCTCGTCTGCATGCGCTCTCACCTGTTCCCAAACTCACTTGCATTGCTTGAGAAGCAAATTGTTAGTATCATGTGTATATCATGAAAAGTCAAGCTGTACGACTGAGTGATATACTGGAATTCTTTGATAAAGGCAGAGGGATTAGAAGTATAGGAGCCCAATCTCTTCTCTATCTGACAGAGTTCACTCAGTGAGAAGGGGATGTGCACTCTGACCAGACCATCTACCCCTGCAACCTCCCTTAAGGGAAGGACAGTCGCTGGGTCAGATTCTTCTAGGGGTGGAGAGCTTGGGGCTTTGGTCATGGCCTTAGAATGAGTAATAGGTGATGTGAAGGTGGGTGCCAAAGTAGAATGCGTAGAAGGGTCCTGCAGTTGGTGCAGAAGGAAGGGGAGAGCTGGAGTTGACAGGCCCTGGGGAGTCTCAGTGGGGGGAAGCCGAGGTAGCAGTTTGGGTTCTAAATGGTGCAGAAGCAGGCCTACGGTGGAAAGGAGGTGGTTCGTAACCTGGATCCAGTAATGTAGTATCATTCAGTGAGAGTTGTGCAGGGTTCATGGCTAACAGGAGTTGAGTTGGAGAGCAGGAAGAACGCATAGCAGGATTGGAACANAGATAGATGAAAGATTTTGCATAGGTAACCTCTTCCCATTTACCAGCTTGCTGGCAGTATGTATTAAGATCCCTTAAAATAACTGGGTCTAAGGTGCCAGTAATTGGCCATTGAGATCCATTATCTAGTGAGTACTGAGTCCAGACTTTATTGCAAAGAGATATCAATTTTGATGCCTTCAAAGGAGGTGTGAACTTTAAGGACTCAAGTTTTCTCTGAGGACACGTGGTTGCCCATGCTCTGGAGGTTCCTGGTGTTCTTACCAGCGCCCCAGAGAACAACTCAGAAACCAAAAAGGAAATCAGCCAGGCTAGANTGCCCAAGTCATCACGAGGACCTCTAGTGGCCACCCAGTAAGTCCTGGACTTACTGTGGGAAGTGCTCCACCCTGGCCAGGGATTTCAACCTACCCGCTGGGGGCCCGACCTGCTGGGGGCCTGTACGGAAAGAGCTTCTGAGGAGAGCAATATCATGGGTGGTATCTCTGCTATGTCAGCTAGGGTCTAGCCTCTTAGTCCTTGAGCGGAGCTGGCCAGGCTCTGTTCGGTGAACTGGAGGCTACTCCCCGCCGACAGGCCCTGCCGATAGTATGCTGGTGTCTGCATGAGAGTTTTTAGCGAACCAGTAAAATGGGAGCGTGGAATCCCAGCCTAAGAGGCGCATGGAAATGTCACAGCTGACTTGGTTTAAAGTTTCTGTGCCCCTGGACAGCGGCGGGTCACATGGTGGAAATGGTGGACAGTCGCTCTCCATCCCCCCTGGCCTTTGCATGAGCCCTGTTCAGGTTGTTTCTCAAGCAACCGCTTAGGTGCTAAAATGTGGGGCTGCCCAGGACCAGATGGATTTAGTGCAGAATTCTTAGACCTTCAAAGAAGATTTAATACCAATACTCTTCAGCGGGGTGGTGGTGGCACATGCCTTTAATCCCATCACTTGGGAGGCAGAGGCAGGTGGATTTCTGAGTTTGAGGCCAGCCTGGTCTACAAAGTGAGTTTTAGGACATCCAGGGCTATACAGAGAGACCCTGTCTCTACCCCCCCAACCCCCCCCCAAAACCAATTCTTCAAACTATTCCACAAATTACCCAATTTGTTCTATAAAGCCACAGTTATGCTGATACCTAAACCACACAAAGACCCAACAAAGAAAGAGAACTTCAGAGACCAATTTCCCTTATGAATATNGATGCAAAAATACTCAATAAATTTTTGCAAACTGAATCCAAGAACACATCAAAACAAACATCCGCCATGATCAAGTAGATTTCATCCCAGGAATGCAGGGATGGTTCGATATACAGAAATCCATCAATGTAATCCACTATACAAACAAACTCAAAGAAAAAAAGCCACAAATTTATCTCCTTTGACAATAAACAACACCAAATCACATTAAAACTATTAAAGAGATCAGGAGTTCAAGGTGCATACCTAAGTATAATAAAAACAGTATACAGCAAACCAGTAGCTAACATCAAACTAAATGGCAAGAAACTCCAAGCAATCCCACTAAAATCAGGGACAAGATAAGGCTGCCCACTCTTTCTATACCTATTCTGCTACACCCACTCCAGTGAAATCTGCCTGACAGACCGAAAGGCCTGGAAGCAGTCACGAGGCAAAGAGTTTCAAGGAAACTATGCCTCCTGGAACCTTGGCATTCCCATAGCCCGTATACTCAAACCCTGTCCCCACGTTAATCTGGTGTATGGATCCACATGCTCTCTTTCAGTACTGTCTTATTATAAGTGCCTTTAAGGATTGATTCTTTGACATAGCTAAGCCTCCACCAGTGTTCCAATGGTTCCTAGACAATCCTTGAAGCCTAAGGTGAGCTTGGAATTCAGTAAGAATGTTACCTATTCACTAACATTCAAATTCACTTTTAGTAGGGACAGTGAAACCAATTAGGCAATACAAAGAACAGAGCTAGAAAAGCTCAGGGCTAGTCTGCATAGTGATTACTTAGGACAGGAGCTGAGTCACACCCAAACACAGGAATACACAATGGCCTAG
>NW_018392522.1:58081-60504 GCF_900095145.1 Mus pahari | reverse complement strand
TGAGAAGTCTGGCTAGCTGTTCTATTCATGTGTACATATCAGTGAGATTGTGTGGATACTGTACCCTAGGACAAGGTCAACCCCATCAAGGCCATATTGAAAAAGCACCCTGCCAAGCTCTTTGCAGAAGTGATACTACGTTAGAGGCACAATTCTGACTTAAGAGCACAGTATGGGGACCCCAGTATCTTCAAAAATGAGAGCAAAACCCAAATCCATCATAGTCCATAGTTCTGGGAAAGTGCTTGACTATACTAATGTTACATTTTGGCATCTGTAGTTCCATTCTTTGCTAACTGTTCTTGCTAACTGAAATTTGTCAACCAGGATATCAGTGTGTGAGTGTGTGTGTGTGTGTGTGTGTGTGTGTGTGTGCATAAAAAGCCTTTGGCTATATCATTTGGGCAATTTCCTTCTATGGCCATGCCCAGACTTTCCTGATACATCTGTGGTCCACTCTCTGATATTCCAAACAGAGAGAGTCTCTTAGAGATCCCTGCCCTGAAGAAATCCATGAGAATCAGGGCTCACAGACACTGAGAATGCAGAAAAGACAATATTAGTCATGGTCCTTTATAGAAAGAGAACTTATACAGTAAATATATGTTTGTATATGTTATGTGTGTATATGTATATTTGCATATGTAGGTATGAGTGTGTGCATGTGTGTATGTGTGTATATAAAAGGTATTTATTCGAATATCTTGCAAGCTGTGGTCAAGCATGTCCAACAATCACTGTGTAGTTAAGGAAAGTACAAGTATCCAGTAGTTGTTAAATTCATGAGACTGGATATTTCAATGGGTCTTCTGTATACACCAGAATCCTGAGGTAGACTCTAATGCTAGTGAAAGAATAGATTCCAGCCAGAGTGAGGGAAGGCAGATAAGAGCAGAAAACATTCCTCCTCCCATGTTCTTTATAAGGGCTGCCAGCATAACATTTGGCTCTGTATAAAGGTGTATCAGGACGATTCAGGAGATAAAATTAAAAGTGTGCCTTCCCCACATGCCAAAGATGACCTCCTCCAGAGAGTCTTCTGTGTCCTGGGTGGACAGAGAAAGCCCAGAGATGACCCCTGCTCAATGCCACACAGAGAAAAGGTATAGCACTTCTGAGATGACCCCAGATACCCATATACCAAGAGGCCCAAAGTGTGTCTGAGAAAAGCAAGTAAATAGTGGAGAGATGGAAGAGAAAAAGAAGCAGAATGATGTGTGACCAATGCAGATAGACAGAACTGGAGACTTGACAGTAGTGAGGAACAGCCTGATGTGAGTACCTTGTGATGCCATCCATGGCCTTTTTGAGATCCTGGCCCATGTTGCTGTTAAGGGCATGTCAGGATTTGTGACCCTGCAGGAGAGGAGATATATTACCATCAATAGCTAGTGGGTATTCCTGGTCTGGTCTGCCATCTGGGGTCCCATTGATATCTGAGGGCCCTTTGGATCTTGCCTCGGAACCATGAGAGAGCTGGCCTAAGTGCCAGAGAGTACAAGAACTGGGCCTGCACATCACCATTTGCAGTACTCAGGAGAGCAGGCCTCATATCTCTTCTGAGAAGCAGTTTTCTGGCCCTTTGCTTGCAGGGGTTGTGGGGGAGCATGCCCCATGGGCATGATCATGGGAAATCTGGCTCTGCCATCCATATGCCCTGCAATGGTGTGGTTGAGAGAAATAGGCCCTCTTTTTATTTCTTGTCACTTGTGGCAGGTCAGGAGAGCTGGCACCAAGGTTATTAAGCTGGCCCTGTTCCTCATTAGCTGCAACACTTGGCAATCTAGGCCCTGCACCTTACCTGGGCAATACAATAGTGTCCTGCTGGCATGGGTGCCAGTAAACCAAGGGCATGTGAGCAGGAGATCTAACTCTCTCTCTTGCTGGGTATAGCCCTGGGTGAGCTAGATGGAGGCAGTGATGGAGAGCCTGCCCTAATGGTGATGGTGCAGAATATCTGGCAGCTTAACTACCAAATCAGCTACCACCTAGGCAAAGATTCAGGATTTGAGTTAGCCTACCCCAACATGTATGCCTTCTGTGAAGCACATGAAGGGGTTTACCAACAAATCTCATGATGCAGGATCTTCTTGCCATAGGTCAATAACAAGGTATCCAACAGGAGTCCTGGTGGTATTGATAATAGAAGACAGAGCATTTGACACAGACTAATGACACATTCCAATGACTTATTTGCAAATAAATATATGTAGACAAATATATTGTCAGATACATTGTGATAAACTACAGTTTCCACAATTAGCTTCATCCCCCCCCCTTCTTTTAGGAGCAAGACTTTGCAAGGTAAGGGAGTGGGTATGGAGGGACAGGAGATGAACGGGATTGTGGTGCATGTTGTGAAATTAAGAAGGAATCAGTAAAAAGTTAAATAGAAAGTGGATCTTTCCACCTCAAGGTTTAGT
>NW_018392522.1:30282-58001 GCF_900095145.1 Mus pahari | reverse complement strand
CAGAAGCAGAAGGGGAAGAAGGAGAAGCAGAAGCAGAAGCAGAAGCGGAAGCAGAAACAGAAGCAGAAGCAGAAGCAGAAGCAGAAGCAGAAGCAGAAGCAGAAGCAGAAGCAGAAGAAGAAGAAGAAGAAGAAGAAGAAGAAGAAGAAGAAGAAGAAGAAGAAGAAGAAGAAGAAGAAGAAGAAGAACTACAACAACAGCAAAAATGACAAGAACAAAAGAAGAAAAAAATACAAGCAAACACTCACCTCCTAAGTATACCTGGTCCCTTGGATTTCACTTGATTTCTGATATAATTTGGATAGCCATGAGTAATTATGTTAATTTCCCTGGGTCACTGAATCCCACTTTTGTCCTCAGATTTGTCTTTAGTGAAGTAAATATCTTAAAAGTTGTACTGCCTAATACAGTCAATATAAATTGATCCAATACACATGAGTACATTTATTATTGAGATCTACATAAGCCCTAAACTTGTATAGGGATTTTTTCCATGAACTGATTGAGAATTACTGACTTATTGGTCCCTGTGTTGGGACTCAGTAGGATTTGTGAACAGGACCAGTGGACACGGATTTGATTGAAGAAACTTGTGTCCAAACACTACTCCCAGGATTCTATGGCTAATATTTTGTCTGGCTGAGGAGGAAAGTTGTAGTAATTCCTAGTTTCCTGATGCTAATCTTTCTCTTATACAATACTTGCTTCTCTCATAGGAAGGAGTGGAGGTGACATGCAAAGAAAAAGAGCTGCTCAGTGATAGACAAGCAACCTGTCCCACATTGTTTCAGAGAGTCCTTTGTGCCAGCATGAAAAAGGGCAGTCCCAGATTTATGTAGAATAGACAGCTCCATGGTGCATGTGTAAGGACTTCTGTTTAGAAATTCTAGAGGAATTTTAATGCAGCAACATGGTTGCTCTTGCAATGGATTCTATCTAAAATATAATCTGGCTGGAATGTAGACACACCCTTAGTATATACTTTTAATCCCCAGAAATGAAGGAAAGTAGAAGTAAGCAACCATGTTTGAAAGTGGAAACTAATTAAGGGACAGACAAAATGATGGATTAGAGAAATATTTGATAGAACACATTAAAACTGGGATATACTCAACTCTCATGAGAGCAGCATCAAGAGAGTAAAGTGTAGTGTGGTATGTCATGTGTGTATTGCAGTTTTACCATTAATAGTTTTACAAAGTTAGATTAAAGAGAGAACATACAAGACACAGGTGAAGACAGATGTAGACAGAGATTGAGAAGGAGCCAGAGGATTTAGAACAGATTACCAAATTTAGTGTGAGGCCAACAAAGCAATTCAGTCAGAAGCTGAGAATAGCTGGATTGAATCAGTCAGCTTGGAAGATTAGATGGTATGGAGGTTGATAGCTTGCAGGTCGAGGCCTAGGGTTAGTTAGAACAGAAAAGGACATGCACTCAGTTCAGTCCAACCTGCATATTCCCACAGCTAAGGTTCAGTTTTCATCTTATATCATCATCTGAAGAAATAAAACTGTCATTTACAAGAAACCTCTACTTAAGTGAAGATGAGATTCTTGTCTTGGAAAGAAGAAAATTTAAGACAGCCAGTAAGAATAAAAGCTAAAGTTTATTAGTAAGAGAAATTAACAGATGTAAATCTGAGTTTGAATGGAAAGAGACACCCAGAATAATACAGAGAAGTATCAAATAATGGATTTCAACTTCTCAAGACAGAGTTACTATTTTGTTCATAGTGCTTTGATTGGGTTTACTCTTTAAATATATCATAGGAAGAAGTCACACAATAAAAAATTTACCAAAATCCTCATGTTGAAGAAGGAAGTGTAAATTTACAGCTTACTGGAAACTAAAGGTCAGTTTTTGATGGAGATCTAACAGACCTGCCACCACTGACAGGAGACAGAGACCTGGACACAGGTGTCAGCCATTGAAAGAAAAGTCAGGAACTTTTGAAGTCACAGAAGGTTTGTATCTCGCACTGTAGAAGGAAATAATGAAGAAAAATATGATCAGTGATTGTTAAACCATGATACCAAAGAGACATCCATACTAACAGCAATTCAATCTACAATGTGACCCAAGCTCAGGAATATGTTTTTTGAGTACTTTCTATACTATTGGGAGAGATGCATTAGATCTCTGGGCACTGTCCATGCCTATGGCAGTACAGTATAATACCTGTTAAGAGCCAGTAGCTATAGGGCCCAGAGAGAAAATTTGTTAGCACCCAAAATGGGTACTTGGCTTCCCTTTTGCAAGGGGCTCTGGAACCAACTCAGACTTAATTACTGGCAGCTGAATTATAGGTGCCTATTTTGAAAATGAGGGACGAACACAGCCAGTGAGGGACTAAGGAAGCACTAATGTTGTGGGAGTGGGAGGAATCTCCTGGTCAAAACCCAAGGAAATTTCTAGAACTTTAACTACACCTGCATGAATGGAGGAGAAAACATGGAGGAGAGTAAGTAAAGAGGACTAAGTGGCCATCTGTAGGTCTATTCTCAGCAGGGACCTTCTCTGTGATATCTCTGTGTCTGTGTGGGATCACAATCAGGTCTCCATTACCTCCATCAAGAGGACAGTGGATCTTTCTATATTTCCTTTATGCTTTATGATGGAGTTAATGTCAGCACACAAGTCCCAGTGCCTGAGTGGATATATCTTTCCCCTAATGTGGCAGGGTACATTTATAGCTTGGTCTGAAGATCTGTAGAGAGACAAGGATTCAGACTGTTCCCCTTCCTTATCTTTATTTCTTCCATACCAGCAAACTCACCAGCGTTCCCACCACCAAAGTTCCAAGAACCAGACCGATGAGAGTCGCCATGATAGGGATGGTTTGTGGAAGCTTTGGAGAGAGAAAGGAAGAGTTAGGAGTCTGATCTAGCTCTCTCAGTCCTGATTCTGCTCTGATTCTTCAAAGAATTCACAATTTTCCTTAGATAAATGTGTTTGCTCACACCCATTCCTTACCCATTTCAGAGTGAGAGGCTCAGGTAATCCTTCATGGTGCACAAAACAAGTGTATCTCAACCCTTTTCCAAAAGGAACAACCACAGATACCCACTTCTGGAAGGTTCCATCCCCTGCAGGCCTGGTGTCTGGAAGCTTTAAGTCCTTGGTGTTGTTGTTCCATCCCTCTTCCATGTCAGGGTGATGTCAGCTTGGTAGGATCCCAGGACTCAGCACCTCAGGGTGACATTCCTTTCAGGTCTTACATGGGTGGGTCACATGTGTTTGGGGGACATCTGAAGGGAACAATTGGAAAATTCAGGTATTTTGCACTCCTTCTGGGAACTGAGCAGGGCTCATGGGACCATCACTGGAAAGGATGGGAGACTTGCATGAGGGAGGGAGCAGAGTCAACACAGAAGCCTACACTCAGGATCTGGATGATCTATTTTTTGGAATACTTTACAATAATCATGAACCAACTCAGAGCATGAGAGTCTGGGTCTCCCTCTAGACAAAGACACTTCTTTTTCTGATAGGGGTCTGAGGGACTCAGCAACCCTGGAGTCAGACCTTCAATTTCATTTTGCATGGACAGTGAACAGGCCTGGGAGAGGGCATGATGCACAATTCAGATGGAAGGAAACTGTTGCTTAATGGGCACACTGAACTGTCATAGGAGAAGGATGAATATTCTGGAGAGTCCCCTTCTCATGTTGAGTCAGGAAACTGAGGAGCTCTCATTCCCCCTTTGATGCAAGACAGTGTAAGCATTCCAGCTGCCCCCTGCTGAGGAGGAGGCCTCAGGGAGACAGGAGCTACAATATCAGAAGAGGAATGATTTGACTAGGGCCTCTCTTGATGGAGTGAAGTATCTCAGTATGCAGCCTGGCTGACCTAGAATTGTGTGTACACCAGGCTTACCTAGCCCTCATACATCCATCTGCTACTGGCTCCAAATTGCTGGGATTAAAGGAATTTGCCAACCAAGTGGGCTAATTGTAATTTTTTCCTATGGATAAGTCACTAAATGGGCACAGGTGGTACTTCCTTAAGGTTTTCCACACTAAGGACATCAAATGTAATTGAATCCCTCATTATTGGCTGCATTCACATCCAGAGGAGAATCTTGCCCACTGACTGAATGCTAAGTTATTGAATGTTATTTTGAAGTAGGACATTCTTTGACAAAGTTCTTTCAGCACAAATTGTCAAAACCTCAGTCATTAATATGGCCACATATTTTCCATAAAAAAGTTTGGAAGCATTAAGGAGCCCTTAGGTTGACTGTGACAAATTCTTGTACTCAAAATCACTAACGTTGTCTTGGGAGATTAGATATTATCTTTGTTGTAGTCAACTTGGTAAGGTGTCAGTTGCCAATGAATGGATATTTTTTATATTGTGCAAGAACAATACATTTCTAAATATATTGCAAAGGAGTTCAGGCTGGGCTGGAAGAAGAGTTCTGCAAGTCCTGTGCAGCAGCAGATTCAGGTTCAACATTTTACAGAAATAGTTGTTCCTTAGGCAGGTCCTTTTTTCAGCTGTCTGAAATGAGATCCACTACCTGTAAATGAAGGGCATCTAGACTGGCTGCTGTAGAGTTCTGTGAACTTTCCAAAAACCTCTGTTCATGTCACTTGCAGTGATGTGACTCTGAGTTCAATCCTGGCTGATTACAATTCAGTCCTGGTCTGAGGCTCTGGGCCCATGGCTGGGAATGCTGATATGAGATATCAGCTTTCAGCACTCTGAAGGCTATGATTTGCTTGGAATTGAGTTTTCCCTCTTGGGCATCTTGGAAAATGCTTGAGCAATTCCCTAGTGATCACCTGTTTTGTTTTCTGCTCTCTTATTAATGGTTTTCCCGCTGCTGCTGCCATATGTTACTCAGTGGTTTATCCACAGCAGTTGTTTTCAACCTTCCTAATGCTGGTACCCTTAAATACAGTTACTTATGTTGTGGTGACCTCCATCCATCAAATCACCTTTTTGCTACTTCATAATTGTCATTTTGTGTTTTAATCACAATGTAAGTATTTTTGGATACAGAGATTCGCCAAGGCAGTTGTGATCCACAATTAGAGATCCAATGATCTAAAAGTCTGTGGTTAGTTTATTGTTGAAAGCTAGGTAATAGTTAATTGTGTAAATCTATGGAATCCTTATTTCTCTTTGATTCAGTTATATTGACATGAAATCTATGAACATGACTCTACAGACTCTACAGAGCAGCTTCAACTTATCATCTGGATACTCTATTCCAAGAAAAGTTTCTGAATTATCATGAGCCAGCACAGAGGAGGGGACTGCAGGTCTCTCTCTGGGAAAAACAGATGGCTGGTTCTGGGTTGGTGATTCAGAGACTCAGTCACCCTGGAGTCAGAACTCGCAGGGCATTGTGTTTGGTCAGAGATCAGGCCTTAGAGATGTCACGGTTCACCCTGGGATGCACATTAAAAGGAAAGGCTGGGTGGCAGACAGGCTAGTAGGCACTTACTTGGTGTAATGGTGAACCCTTTGGTGAGTCCTCATACTGAAACTGAAACCCCTGGAGCCCTCATCCCCCTTTGATGAAAGACAGAATCAGTATTCAATGTTATCACAGTGTCCCTCTTATCTGTGAGCAGAGACATATCCTACAGAGTCTTCAGCCTTGTGTGGAATATCTCCATGCACTTGGTGGGACTCTATATCTACTGCCCTCCTGGTAACTTATTCTTCACCTGTATGCCAAGTCACCCTAGTCTCTCTGGTACCTGAGCATCTGAGCAGTCTTGCTTCCTTCAGTGTAGGAGCTTATGCTCTCCTTCAGGGTGAGCTATCTGTGACTAGGACAGGCACACTCAAAGCACCTTAAGGAATGCACCCTTTTGTGGACAATTCACAGCCATGCACATTCTTCAGAGTATGAGATATCTTAGTCCTGCCATTGAGGTCAGAATTGCTGCCTGCCAGTGCCACACATAAAATCAGACTTGCCTCCACACCAATAAGCCTTCTTAACCCTTAACTGCAGCTAAAACCCAGTGAGATCTCAAAGTCCCTCCAGGTTCCAGAGTATCTATGGGTCAATTTGATGGAGCCTTACACTTAAGTGGTGGAAATGGGAGACTTTGGTCTGTCTGTAGTAAGGGGTCCTGACTTTTGAAGTCAGATCACTAAACTGAAGAGCTTTGGGGTTTAGAAGCTGAGAAATTTCTTCATTTTTTCTTTGGAACCCCTGTGACTTTCAGGACACTCTGTGTCTTTCCCCACCAATGCTATGCCCCTCCTTATCCAGGAAGGACCTCAGTGGCTCAGTCCTGTTTCTGTGGAATTCCACAAACTGAATTCTGCCCACATAACATCTACATGAGGCCGACACTTGACAAGAGCATATAGACATACTGCAGTGATTGTAAATCTGGGGATATTGTGTGGTAAATACCCAATCTCTTCCCAGAACATGTTTTTGAGGCTTGGACCAGGAGGAGAACAGGAGGCTCTGGGCTTGACTGAACTCAGAAAATGTCCCCAAAAAGAGGAGCAGGGAGGATGTGGTAGGGCAAATGGAGACATAGCTTCGCTGATGATTCATCCTCAGTCTTTCCTGCAGAGTCTCATGACACCACACTGCTCACTTCAGAGTCATTGGCCCTGCAATTTGAGGAGCTGAGTGGACAAGATGGAGGGCACATGGTGTCATGGTCCTCATCCTGTGTGATAGGCAGAGTGTGAGTCCCCAGTGACAATGACAGGGTCTTTAGCTGGTTGAGTAGTAGAAATACTAATTCCTGGGAACAGCATTTCCAGAGCCCTGCTTCCTTAATTAACCCAGCTCTTGTCATCTACCTGGCCCTGTTCCAGGCTCTGGGATCCAGCAAAAGAAAGTAGACAAAATTGTGTTCCTGGGTTTGGAGAGCTGAATTAGTGGCTAGCATAGCTTGTAGAGATAGCAGTGAACCCAGGTTCAGTTCCAAGCATTCCCAATAGGTGGCTCACAAACACATGTTGCTCCAGCTCCAAGGACATCCAGTATGTCAGGTGTTACTGTACACATCTTTATACATGTATTGACATACATGTAAAAAAGAATAAAAACCTATTGTAAAGCAAAGTGGGCTCACAATCAATTTTTCTGTGAGTTATGAGATTTATAGATATGCTCTGTGATAGTTTGAATGAGATATGTCCTCTATAGGCTCAATAATTTGAACACCTGTTCTCCAGTTGGTTTCATTTTTAGGGGACATTCTAGGTCTTTATGACTGAAATCCAGCTGGATTTAGTGTCCTGCAAATCTTACCTCAGAGATTTCCCAGTGAGGCTCCAGTTTTTCTCCCAGTGCTTGTCTCTTCAGTTGATTAATTTTGGATGGATGGCCAAGCCTAGTTTCTTGAGGGCTGTCAGTCAGCAAGCTTTTTCTGACCTTAACAACCAGGGTGACAATACTACAGAGACTCTGCTGTCAAGGGCCTCCAAAGACCTTGTGGGACTGAAGTAAAAGTTTCTGGATATGTCATGTGATGCATATTCACCTGGTGTTTTGCTGAGGTAAAACCTGTGGGAGAACAAGTGCTGTTTGGAAAGAGTACAAACAAGACCCAATGGACAGTGATGGTGTGCTTCTACAGGTAGCTTTGCAGTGCTTCGTTGGTCTTGTTTCTTCCACTTTGCTGATCTTTGCTTTGTTGACAGTCATGGGAGGTGAAGGGGAGGTCTGGGAAGAGCGGGGGTGGGGAACTGAAGTGGGGATATAATATTGGAGAGAATATATTAAGAAATGAATGAATAAATGTAGCAGGTGAAACAATATATCTTATTTCAAATTAGTACTTCATGTAGGAAAAAGATTATGACATTTTAGGAAAATGATTGAAACAATCATTCTGAGTGAAGGAATCCAAACACAGAAAATGTGAATATTGCATGTATCTTTCATTTGTGGACGTTAGTTTTGATGATTTGTATATGTGGGTTTCATTTATAATACCTGCAGAACTTAGGTAGCTAGGGAGGGAATGGGCAGGGGTAGGCTCCAAGAAGCAGAAATAGAATGGTAGGCAGGAAGGAAGCAGACTATGAAGAGTTCATTGATTCTTCAGGTTCAGAGTTAAACAACCTTGAACAACCCTACCCATGCCACTTTATTGACATGTCCAGGTAAAGATCCACAGTGAGCCAGTATGGGAATTCATGCCTTTAATCCCAGCACACTTAGTTAAGGTGCAGGTGTACTATTCAGTTTTGAATGTCTGCTGGGTTTACATAAATAGTTCCAGGCCAGCCAGGATACATGGTAAGATATATATATATATATATATATATATATATATATATATATATATATCCTCCACTGGGTTTCCTGTACGTCTACTGGAGGTGGTCATTTCAGGTTCTGTATCCCCACTGTTGAGCATTTTGGCTAAGGCTATCTGCGTTGACTCCTGGGACCTTCCCTCATCTTGGGTCTGTGGGATTTCCTAGAGAATCCACCACCCCCATCAGTTACAGATTTGCATTTATTCTCCTGGTCCTTTGGGCCTCTCTTAAGTCTCTCCCCACTCCTGGTCCTGCTCCCATTTCCCTCTCCCTCCCCTCTCCCACACAGATCTCTTGGTCTCTCTGTTTCCTATGACTATTTAGTTCCCCCTTCTTATCACTTGAACCTTCCTTCTTGTTTAACTTCTTTGGGTCTTTGTGGTGTATCATGGGTATTTTAAACTTTTTGTTTAATATCCACATATCAGTGAGTACATACCATGCATATCCTTCTGTGTCTGGGTTACCTCACTCAGGATGATATCTTCTAGTTCCATTTACTCTGTGTTTGCTTGTGAAATTCATGATGTCCTTGTTTTAAATAGCTGAATAGTATTCCATGGTGTAAATTAATCACATTTTCTGTATTCATTCTTCAGTTGAGGGATATCTGGGTTACTTCCAGTTTCTGGCTATTATGGCTAAAGCTTCTATGAACGTATTGGAGCACATGTCCCTGCGGTATGGTGGAGACACCATTTGGGTATACACCCAAGAGCAGTTTAGCTGTGTCTTCAGTTGTTTTCAGCTTTCTGAGAAATTGCCAGATTGATTTCCACAGTGATTTTACAAGTTTACAATCCCACCAGCAATGGAGAAGTGTTCCCCTTTCCACACATTCTCACCAGTATGGGCTGTCACTTGAGTTCTTGATCTTAGCCATTTTGAATATCCATATAATTTCTAGGCCAGTGCAAAGATCCCGATGTCAAAGTATTTTAGAAATGCTGATTTCCTGAGATCTAGGCTGTATTAAGAAGGATATTATAATAAGGACCATGAGGACAGACATCAGGTTTAAGCAATGTGTCTCCAAACACTGCTCTAGGATAACAGGACCCAGCATTGGGTCTTAGGTCGGGAATCAGTACACCAGAGGTGCTGCTCCCAGGAGCTAATTTTCCATTACCCAACCCAACAGATCCCTGCCACTCGCACTGGGAAGTTTTAGGGAAAACATTCAGCCTCACTGCAATCTAGATTATAAATTAAAATGAGAGTAGTACAGACTCAGCCTTGTCTCAGCAGTCATGATGATGACCCTCTACCTCTCTTCCTGAAGCCAGTGGCTGCCTTGGCTGTGGGTGCTCTTATTCCTGCCCACCCTGAATCACCTTGCAGTATGCTGAAGAAATCTCTTCTCTTCCATCTCCCACATAAATGTGACAGCAGACATAAGAGGAAGTGCAGGGTCCAGAGGGAAAATCCTCTGCAGAGCTGAGCCAGGGTGCAAGGTAAGAAGCTTCTTTGCTCTTTCCCAATCAGACCCTCCTGCTACCTCAGCCAGGCAGGCCCCTGCCCTGCTCTTCTCCTGTTTTTTCACCTACTGGGTGTCTGGTCCAGCAGAGTCTGTCTGCCATCATTTGCCAACTCTAGGCTCACAATCTCTGTGTTCTTCTACATCTTACTATACTGATCTGGGCTCCTAGAGTTCGGGGTCATTATTTTTAGCTAAATCAAGAGCATTTACTTTGTGGTTTTACCCAGTGAGGGAGAGAGTCCCAGGGTACAGTCTGTGGTGATTTGAATATCCTAGACCTAGGGAGTGTTGCTATTTGAAGGTGTGGCCTTATTCAAGTAGGTAGAGCTTTGTTGGAGGAAGTATTCCACTGTTGGGGTGGGCTTTTAGACCCTTATTCTAGTCACATGGAAGCCAGTCTTCTCCTGTTTGTCTTTGCAACAAGATGTAGAACTCTCTGCTCATTCTCCAGAGACATGCCTGCCAGGATGCTGCCATGTTTTCTTCCTCGATGATAATGTTTGAAACTGAAGCCAGTCCCAAATGTTATCCTTTATAAAAGTTGCATAGTGGAGAAGGAATAATGGAAGCAGTGCAGGCAGAAAGCCCTTCAGCTCCTCTCATATTCCGAGTTTCTATTCCTGCACAAACATCAAGATAAACGTGAAGAAGAAAGTTGGAGAGGAAAGGGTTTATTTACTTACACTTCCTCATTGCTTTTAATCACCAAAGGAAGTTAGGACAGAAACTCACAAAGGGTAGAAACTTGGAGGCAGATGCTGATGTGGAGGCCATGGAGAGGTGCTGCTTACTGCCTTGCTTCCCCTTGCTTGCTCAGCTTCCTTTCTTATAGAACCCAGAATCACCAGACCAGGGATTGCACCACTCACAAAGGCCTGGGCCCTCCCACCCTTGATCACTAATTGAAAAAATGCCTTACAACTGGATCTCATAGAACCATTCCTTCAAGGGAACCTCCTTAGCTCTGTACTGGCTAGTTTTGTGTCAACTTGACACTGCTGGAGTTATCACAGAGAAATGAGCTTCAGTTGGGGAAATGCCTCTATGAGATACAGCTGTAAAGCATTTTCTCAATTAGTGATCAAGTGGGGAGGTCTCCTTGTGGGTGGTGCCATCTCTGGGATGGTATTCTTGGGTTCTATAAGAGAGCAGGNTGNGCAAGCCAGGGGAAGCAAGCCAGTAAAGAACATCCCTCCATGACCTCTGCATCAGCTCATGCTCCCTGACCTATTTGAGTTCCAGTCCTGTCTTCTTTCAGTAATGAAAAGCAATGTGCAAATGTAAGCTGAATAAACCCTTTACTCCCCTATTTGCTTCTTGGTCATGATGTTTGTGCAGGAATAGAAACCCTAAGACAAGCTCCCATCACTGAATGTACTTGAGGATGCTGCTTCAGTATGCCAAACAAAGGCAAGATCCAGAGTGACCTGTGTCATTATACAAGATCAAGAGCCATCCAGATGCATTATACAAGAAGCAATAGCGTACCAACCAGGGACCAGGAGGGGAGAAGCATTTGGGATGTAAATAAATAAAGTAATTAATTAATAAAAGAACCATGCTATGCATGGGACCACAGCACCTCAGGTACCAGGCTCCTGCTAATCTACCACATCTGTTTATCTACCAAAATAGACTTCCTTCATCTAAACAGAGTGAAAGACATTCCAGGAACCTTTACAAAAGGGAAGTTCCCTAAGTAAACAATATCTGTCCAAAGGTGAGACCTCCATTCTCACCACACATTGTAGGTAGATACCTTCATCCTGCTAACCAAGTAGATGTCTGGAACATACTTAACAACCCTATGATGTTTCTACTATAATATAAAGAGTCCCTTCTTAGCCCTTCTGCAGCCCATTACAGCAATGATAAACACTAAGCACTCAGGAGATCATTTCCAGGTTGAATTCATGACCATAACCTTAACCACAGCAAATGCTTACAGATTTCTCTGGTGGAATTTGAAGTAGTATTAGCAAGTGAGATTTGATAAAGTTTACTTACAAGTATGAACAAGAAAAGACTTCTGAACTTAATCAGCAACATTCTCCTTTTTAAAAGTAAATGAAATGGCGCTGGAGAGACAGTTAGGAGCACTGACTGCTCTTCCAGAGGTCCTGGGTTCAATTCCACATTATGGCTCATAATCATCTCTAAAGGGATCCAATGCCATCTTTATCTGGTGTGTCTGAAGACAGCTACAGTGTAAAAATCTACATTAAATAAATAATAAATAATTTAAAAAATCTTAAAAACATAAAATGTAATAGCACAGCATCCACCTGGTGAACAACACTCACCCATGAGCATGGATGCAGCACTCTATAAATTCAATGTTGCTTCACATTACAGACTATAGATAGTACCTGTCAGCCTAGTGACATATCAATGGTCAAAATCTTCATTTAGTAGGGTAGTGACCAATGGATTTTAAAAATATTTATTTATTTATTTATTTATTTACTCATATGCATACACTGTAGCTATCTTCAAACACACAAGAATAGGGCATCTGATCCCATTACAGGTTGTTGTCAGCCACAATGTGATTGCTGGGAATTGAACTCAGGACATATGGAAGAGCAGTCAGTGCCCTTAATTGCTGAGTCATCTATCCAGTCTGTGACCAATGCTTTTAATCTCAGTACTCAGGGAACAGAGGCATGTGGAGTCTTGGTGAGACTCATAAAGAGCAAGATGATCTGAAGATGTTGATAAAAACATTCCCCCTTAAGCTGGAAAAATGGTTATACTCTGTAGAGGACCACAGTCAGAGGCTGAAGTCTAGGAGCTCACAACCTCCTGTGCATTCTCCTCCAGAGTTTCTCTTCTGGCCTCCACTGAAAACTCTAACTCCCTACATTCACGCATACACAGACACTGCTTGTGGACGTTGTACATCGTGGTGCGCACTAGGCTCCGCACCACGATGTACAACGTCCACAAGCAGAGTGAGTCTAAAAATATTCTACTACCCATGAAAGGATAAAGGTACAGAGACAAAATTTAGAGCTAAGATGAAAGGATGGACTATCCAGAGACTACCCCATCCGGGAATCCATCCCATCATCAACTACCAAACCCAGATACTAATGCATATGCCAGCAAGATTCTGCTGAAGGGACCCTGATATAGTGGCCTCTTGTGAGGCTATGCCAGTGCCTGGCAAACACAGTAGTGGATGCTCACAGTCAGCTATTGGATGGAACACAGGGTCCCCAATGGAGGAGCTAGAGAAAGTACCCAAGAAGCTGAAGGGGGCTGCAACCCTGTAGGTGGAACAACAATATGAACTAACCAGTACCCCCTGAGCTCGTGTCTCTAGCTGCATATNTAGCAGANGATGGNCTAGTCAGCCATCATTGGGAAGAGAGGCCCCTTGGTCTTGTAAACTTTATATGAACCAATACAGGGGAAGGCCAGGGACAAACGGTGGGAGTGGGTGGGTAGGGGAGCAGCGGCAGGGGGGTATAGGGAACTTTCGGGATAGCATTTGAAATGTAAATAAAGAAAATAATAAATAAATAAATATTCTACTTGTACGTTTCTGTGAAGCTGCATTTTCTACCTGCACGTAAAACTAAAAGGTTAAAAAGAATCAGAATGCAAGTGCTCTCTACTGGGAAAGATGAGGACAAGGACAGGCAGAAATGTCAACATCTGTTTTTGTCACCATTTCATTAGATTTAGGAAAATAGTTGTTACCTTTTATAAACATAATTATTGGTGGGTTCATTAGATGGAATGTTTCAGAATTCTCAATTCCTAACTTTGTGAATGTGGATAGCTATAAGCCACACAAATATGAGTAGCTTTAAGGAACAGTTAACTACAATGATAGTGTAACTGGTAAATGAGCTCAAACCAGAAATCCCAAATTTTTAGCTCTTCATGGGGTTGCCAGAGTTCCTCATGTCCAATGTTTACCCTGGAAAATACAACCCATCACTCAAGAGAGGCAAAAGGCATTCTCCTGAATTTCTCTGCACTTAAAGATCAAACCAGGCCACTTAGAAAGGACATATGGGAGGTACCTACTCTACTGAGGGCCTTATCAAGGGTTGTTGGCTTGTTAGAATGGCTGAGAGAGGGGTCTTGTCCAGATATCACAGAATCCAGAGGAAGTGTGACTGTGATGTGTTGCCTTGAGGGTAGTTTAGTCATGGAATCTTAGAAATAGCCTTCAATGTCCACAATTACATCATGCTGAATGAGGACTCAAGGACGTGGGTCACCATTGGCAAAGCAGTTGAGATGCTCAAGCAAGTGTATGAGGAATCAAATGAAACACAATACTTACCTGGAGGTTGAATGTGCGGGATTCTTCATCACACAGCTGTATCATGGAAAGGAGATTTTGCTGAGAACAGGAAATGACAGAAACTGAACCATATGATCTGAGACTGGAGCTCGTGACCCCTGAGGATTACCCTTCAGCAGGGAGCAGCTAAAATACTAACTCAGTTATCCACTAAAGGGGAAAGAAGGGTTGTGGGTTTCCTGATTCAGCCAGAGACAGGGACTCTCCAGAGGGCTAAGTCTTTTCTCAGGATAGTTAAGTTTGTTAAATAAGCATCAGTTCCTTCTATTTTCATTGTGAAACATGACTTGTCCAAGGCCTGTTCACACTCCATACACAGTGACTTTGAGGTCTGACCCAAGTGATTCTGAGTCTTTTATCTCCAACCAGTGAGGAGCAGAAGAGTTCATATTCCTAGGAGTTCCAGCATATCCTGCTCTGTGCTGTCTCATGCTGATTCTGAATCTTTCCAAAGAGTAGATTATCCCATTCACATCCTTAGTGTAGGCTGCTGTGAGCAGTCTGCACCTCTCTTTTAAGCTAACTCTCCTATCCATTCATCACAAGACTACATGAGCAGTGATGGATCACCAGGAAGAATGCAAATTGCCTTAAGTTTTCAATTGATTCCCTCAGATGCCCCAAATACATGTGACTCATAAGATCAGACTTGATAGAAAAATCACCCTGAGGTGTTCAGCCCTGAACATCTATCCTGATGTAATTACCCTATCCTGGCAGAAGGAAGGAAGCAACCATATCCAGGAGATGGTGGTGAGAAGGACAAGGCATGTAGGGAAGTAGGTGGTTGTGGTGGTGCATTCTGGAGAAGTTCAGAGGATACAAATGTCATGTGAATCATGAGGGGCTGCCTGAGCCCATTACCCAGAGATGGGGTAAGGACTAGGAGTGAGCACAGAGACTGCTCATAAAAAATGGGAGATCTTGGAGAGAACTGGATTTGGGTCAAGACTGAGAAGTTAGAAGTGAGGGGACTCAATCTTGCTTCTCTTCCTTTCCTTTTGCAGAGCCTCCTCAGTTTACCATCCCCATCATGGCTATTATTATTTCTCGGGTTCTTGGAGCTCTGCTTACTGCAGCAGTGGTGAATTTTCTAATATGGAAAAGGAGGATTAAAGGTATAGACAGGGCAGGGTCTTAGTTTGTGTTTCCATGGGAATAACAAGCCTAGTCTGTGAGTGTGCCATGTCACATGACAGCAGACTTCAACCTGGGGCTGATGTGGTGATAATAACTGTATTGTGAAGCATAAAGAAAATAATGGACAGGTCCATGACTACAATGATGGAGGTAGTACAGAACCATTTCTCAGATTTCAGAAGTCAGAGAAATTTTCCTCCTTAGAGTCCATATAGCCTGGTTCATGTACAGTCTTCCATCCCATTTCCTCATCTGTCTCTGGACCTGCAGTCACAGGTATGGAAATTATCTGCTTTGAGGACTAGGAGATTCTTCTCCGCCCTCTAGATCCTACTGTCTCCATGAGCTCTAATAAAAGTGTTGATTTCTAGGAGATAAGGAGGAGACACCTATGTTCAGCCTTGCCAGCAATAATTCTGTTGGCTCATCCCTGAGAAGCTTAGAATAATATAGAAAAGGACCTATGGGGGAATCTCAGCCAGCCAACAACACCTCATTTACTTCTATCTTCAAAGGCTTTGAACTAGGCTTAATTTGCTTTCCATTGGGAGGTAAAATTCCTAGGATGTCCATCATTCAGTTACTGCATTCAAAAGTGACACATTAAGGCATCTGGTGTGTAAGAAGGAGAGACCCATAGGATAGAACACTGGGGGATGGGAACTCTGGGACGTAGGACAGTTTGAATGTGTCATGGATTATTCAGTATGTCACTGTTTAAAGACACTGATAAGAATTTCTTCCTTGTTCTTTTCATCTACAGGATAAGACAGATTCATTAATTTAGTACAGAGCCATACAATATTTGTTCTGGTTTCTTCTCCCACTCTAGCTTCAGCACCTGGTGCTTTCTCTTTCTACATCTGACTGTAACTGTCTGTCTTCTCTAGCCACAATATAAACAGATTATGGACAGCAATACATCCTATTACTACCATTGTTCTGTGTATTTACCACAGACAGGGGTGGAAAATCTCATCCCTGATTGAATGTAACTTTCACTGAGCTACATACAGTTTTATTTTTCTGTCTTTAATTAAGAATTTACTTATAGTTGTGCAACTTCTTGCCAGATTGTGTCATTGATTCATGTCCTAAAGGTGAATAAAATTGATGGAGAAAATAAAGATTTGCTTATGAAATATGTTTTTCCTGTGATAAATCTTTTGCCTATACAGCACTATTTGCAGTGTGAAGTCAAGTGAAGCCTGGGCTGTGCACAGTTGTTGCAGGGTCCACCTGGGCTTTCACATTGTACCTTACAACCTCTGTCTATTTGGTACTACTTCATCCCTATTCTTTCAATAGGTCATGTGCTCAAAAGATCCCATTAAATTTTAAGACTTTGTCCAGTGTCTGTGATGTTCTTTCATGTGAACACTTAGCATGTTCAGGCTTGAGTCTGATGTTAAATTGTGTCATGTTACCATTCATGTTTCAATAGGAATTATACTTGTTCTCAGATCTGTGTATGAGTCTGGTGTCATTATTTTCTGTTGTCAACTGTCACTGACTGTTTCTCTTGTTGTCCCACAACAGATCTCTGTGCTATTCTATCACAGTTGATAGAGTCAAAGCATTGCTTCTGACAGCCCTGGATGTTATATCATGTCTGTAATACCAGCACAGAGGATCTTTCATCAACAGGATGTTTGCAAGTTAATGCTCTACCTGGGCTAACAGAGGACCTGTTTCAAACTTAAAACTTAATACTATATGGTGGACATAACTCTACTATGTTAAGACTCATACAAATTAATGTCAAGTAATATTTGCATTTCATATGGAATGTTGGTTGATGCAAGGAAGGATATGTTAAAAAAACAAATTGGGCAATAACTGATGATATTTACTTAAATACTGAGAGGATTTGACAATAGTCATTAGAGCATGCACTCAACTTTCATGAAATGGGAAACTGTTCAAAATGGAGCTATGTTATCTTGTTATATTATGTTAAATCCATTCTACAAAAAGAGGCAGGGCAGAATATAAGGAGTGCCGTAACTGAAATCAATAGCATTATTAGAAAAACTAACATTGTTGTGTAGACTTTGAATGTAATGCTTACTCTCTAGAGATATTGCTCTATTTATCATATACTAATCAGCATGACAGACCATATTTGGGACCCTAATGCACACATGACTACTATATCTTGCTTGGTTTTCTGGATCACAGATGCCTGAAGAGGTTCATGCACATGACATCCCCCCAGCAACTTTACATAAGGATAACATCTTTGTAGGAGTCCCCCCTTAAGGGGCAGGGAAGTCAGGTTTTTGAAGCATGTGATTCGTGAATGTGTGTCTGTGATTCCTGCCTCTCTGCAAATCCTATAGACCTTCAACAACATGACACAACAGCAATCCCCTATCCAATAAACATCATTGGATTTCCCGTATACATTGATCTCAGTAGAAGTGTCCTAGTTCTGTCTTCTCCACTTGAGAACTCAGCATACATAGTTCCATTCTCTATCCTGGTGCTTACTTTAGGTATCCAAGATAACTTATCATCCTGGCCCAAGTATAGAGGACCAGGGTCAAACTGTGAGCATTACTAATGGTTCACATCTCACTGCCTCCAGATTCACAGTCCATGTGGCATTTCCATAACAAGGTATCCAGGCATGATATCTGGGATGCCATTTAGTATTGAAGTTGGTCTGGTGCTGCTATGTATTAAATGATAAATATTTGCTCCAAATGCCTCACTGTCTACTGAGGAGTGAAATTCAGGTATACCCATGTGTGTTGTATAAACCTTGTCCCCAAACTTAAAACTATACATTAAATAAAAGTGACTATACCAAATAATTGAGAGAGTAGAGGTAAACAGGTTGTAACCTATAGAGCTGGGAGTCTCAGGGAGAGACAATGAGGAGAGTGAAAAGGAGGCAGAAGACAGAGTCAAGAAAGATGACAGATCCAGTAGACAGCAGCCATGAGGCTAGATGTATCATGAGCATGTAGGCAGGAGAATTGTACCCTGAGGACAGGCTAATGAAGCAGAAATACCCTGGGGCAGACTCAAATAGCAAGTACTTGGGGAGCAATGCTGGGAAACTAAGCAATCTAACATGTAGAAAAATAGATTAGAGTTAGTTCATCCAGTAATTAAGCCAAAGCTCACTAAAAATCTATAGGACCCTGCCTCAATTATTGAGGGACAAGCCAGGGCATATTAAAGACTAATAGAGTTTATTAAAATCCATTTACAAATTAGACTACAAGCTTTCCAGGCAAGGAAGTGTCTCCCAGGATGAATGTCAGAATCAGTAAGTGGAATCAGTCTTGAAGGTAATAACAGGAGCAGATTGTTGCCTAGGACTATGGCCAGACTCTACCCAGGTGCCTGGTCTCCTAGCTCTGACATTAGAAATAGACTTCTTTGAGGAATATTGGATAATTATCATAGGAATCAGAATCAACAAACCCTGAATTTCTCCTCTAAGAGCAAGAAGTGTCCTTGGACTCAAAGGACCTATTTTGACCACAGGTGGCAGTTATTTTATCTTCAATGAAATAATGGTCTCTCAAAATTTGGTTTCCAACATAGTCAGTATGGAAGAACATAGACCACATAAGCAAATTTACCTAGGAGATACACAGAATCTATAAGTATATGCAGACATGTTGAGAGGTAAATGGTTTAGAATTGCTGATATATTGGCCCTTCAGGTGGGACTCAGAAAGAATTTGTGACACAGGTCACGAGAACATGAATCAGTGTAAAACATGTCCCTAGACACTGCTCCTAGGATACAGGATCAAGATCTGTGTTAGAGTGAGGAGACAAGATCTAGATTTCCTAGTTCCCAGGAGTTAATCCTTCTATTACCCAACTCACCTTGTCTGTGCTTCCTATTGGTAATTCATAGAGACAACTCTCACCTAATGCAGATGAATTTTATAAAGTAAGATGAGATCAATCTTGACTCAGCTTGTACTTCAAAAGAAAATGAGGACCCCTGTACCCTGAACTGTCCTAATCCATGTCTCAGATCTATAACCATATGCATGAATCCAGAGCTAAAGTGGGCAAGAGCCACTCTAATGAGGAGCCATGGCTTCCACTGGCTAGTGTATATCACCCAGTAATGTGAATTTCTGCTTTAATTCACCTTGACTCTTTCTCCCCCGGTGAACTGGGCTCTAAAGTATCACCAAATATAAATACCATTTGTTGAGGGCTCCTACATAAAAATAGGAAACTGTACCATGTAGACCCATCAGAGAATTACAATGAAGCTCAATCTGCAAACCAACCTTGTGTAGTACGAGTTGTGTGGAATAAGGCAAGATGACTCCCTTTGCAGAAGGACAGTGTTCTTGTGTGCATGTGTGTGGGGGGTGGCAAATGGGAAGTAAAATGTCATTCAGGGTGTGGGTAAAGATGGGTCAAGTGACTATTTACCAGGGTGTTTAGCATGGATTCACATGAAATGGAAATGTGCACTGTGAGGGAAGTTTTGCAGGACATGAAAGATTCTTCCAGGTAGGCTTCAGATCAGGAAGTTCCATTATTTTCCCCAAATCACCATCAGCTGGGGACCAAGTAAGCAAACACTTGAGCCTATCAGGTGTATTTCTCATTCAGACCTTGTCCTGGCTCTTGCAGGGCAATACTGCAGGCCCTTTCTCAATAGTAAGACCTAGGGCAGAGGTTCTCTAGATTCCTCATGGCACACTCTCCCCTTCCCCAATCCATCTCCTAAGAAAATTAATCTGGACACTCCATTGGACAGAGCACAGGGTCCCCAATGAAGGAGCTAGGGAAAGTACCCACTGCTACTACTACTATTACTACTTGAGCACCCACTTCTGTATTTGTCAGCTATATCAGGCTCCTGTCAACAAGCACTTGTTGGCATCCACGTCTCATTGTGTTCTGGATTTCCTGAATGTTTTGGGTTAGTAGCTTTTTGCCTTTTGCATTTTCTTTGACTTTTGTGTCAATGTTTTCTATGGTATCTTCTGCACCTAAGATTCTCACTTCTATCTCTTGTATTCCATTGGGGATGCTCGAATCTATGACTCCTGATCTCTTTCCTAGGTTTTCTTACTCCTAGTTTTTTTGTATCCCTTTGTGATTTCTTTATTGTTTCTAGTTACATTTTTAGATCTTGGATGGTTTTGTTCATTTCCTTCAACTGTTTGAATGTGTGATTTTGTAATTCTTTAAGGGATTTTTGTCTTACTGTCAGCTCCTGCTTTGGGGCTCCCAGACATCACAAAACCATTTCATCTGTATGTAGATGAGCAGAAGGGAATAACAAAAGGGGTCTTGACTCAAACTCTGGGACCATGGAAATGTCCCATGGTCCAACTGTCAAAGAATTTAGACCCAGTGGCAGCAGAATGGCCACCTTGCCTGTGCATCATTGTGGCCATGGCATTACTGGTTAAAGATGCAGATAATCTATGGAACAGAATTTAAATGTGACTACCCCCATGCAGTAGAAGGAGTATTCAAACATCCACCAAACATGTGTCTCAGTAATGCCCATATGACTCACTATCAAACCCTACTAATAAATCCTGGCCAAGTTACTTTTTTTGTTTTTGAGGGTTTCTCTGTGCAGCTCTGGCTGTCCTGGAACTCAGAAATTTGCCTATCTCTGCCTCCAAAGTGCTGGGATTAAAGGTGTGTGCCACCATGCCCGGCTTCCTTTTGTCCTTTCTTCTTTTCTTTTCTTTTCTTTTCTTTTCTTTTCTTTTCTTTTCTTTTCTTTTCTTTTCTTTTCTTTTCTTTCTTTTTTTCTTTCTTTCTTTCTTTCTTTCTTTTTCTTCTTTTTTTTTCTGTTCTGAGTTACATTCCAGCTGCCTGTTTTCTTAAATCCCACAATCCTCCTCCCTGATCCTGACTGGATCAGCTGCTCCACCAATGCAGTGAAATCTTGGCACCAAAATGCAATACTCAACTGGACCTAAAAGACTTACCTTTACCAGGGGCAGACTTGGTTCGCAGATGGAAGCAGTTTCATTTGAAAGGAAGAGAGAAAGACAGGAGTGACAGTGACCACAGAAACAGAGGTAATTTTGGCCCAGTCTCTCCCACCCCCCAGGTACCTCAGCTCAAAGGGCACTATCTCAGGAACAGGAACAGGACTGATGTCTGATTGTCAACATCTACATGGGTAGCTGGTATACATTTGCGACTGCCCATATACATGGAGCCATATACCAGGAGAGAGGGCTCCTAACTGCAGAAGGAAAAACTATCAAAAAACTATGGGGAGATCCTACAGTTACTTGAAGCCCTCTGGCTGCCAATGAGAGTGACAATCATACATTTTCCAGGCCATTAAAAAAGAACCATGGCAGTGGCCAGAGGTAATAACTTGGCTGACAGAACTGCCAAAGAGGCAGCCTTAGAGGAAACAGCTGCCTCCGTGTTAGCTGTAACTATACCAGAACCATTCAACCCCAACCTACAGGAATGCCTAGCCTACACAGAGGAGGAGGTCAAATGGGACACAAATCAGCCCATGAGCTGGAATTCAGAGGGCTGGTGGCAGATTGCTGAAGATAAGCTAATATTCCCTGCCTCCCTAGCAAGATCTATCCTCACAAAAATCCACAGAATCACTCACATGGGAGTGAAACAGATGGCAGATTCAGTGAGATAATCTAAAGTGACTTTCAGAAACATGCAGCATTCTGTGTAAGATGTAGTATAAAGCTGCAAAGCTTGACAGTTGACCAACATCCACAACACTGCCAAACATCCTGGCTCATGAGGATAGGGACCAGGGGCCTACTGGGAAGTTGATTTTACAAAAATCAAACCAGGAAAGTATGGCTACAGGTACTTATTAGTGTTCGTGGATTTATTCTCTGGATGGACAGAAGCCTTTCCGACAAAGACAAACTAGGGGTTCCTGACAACTGCAAAGGTAGTAGCTAAGAAGTTACTGGAAGATATCCTACCCAGGTATGGATTCCCACATATCTTAGCATCAGACAATGGACAAGCATTTGTGTTCAAAGTAAACCAGGATATAGTGATATATATAGGGGCAAATTGGAAATTACATTGTGCGTACAGGCCCCAAAGTTCAGGACAGGTAGAAAGAATGAATTGGACACTTCAGGAGACCTTGACTAAATTAGCCCTGGAGACTGCCATAGACTGGGTTAGGACCAACTCCTTTTGAAATCATGTATGACATCCAGGTCCCTATTGTTCCTAACCTTCAGTCATCAGCCATTGCAGAATTATAAGATGATGGATTAATAACTAAGGTTAGAGCAACTCAATGGGTTCACAAGCAGGTGTGTCCTAAACTGGATGCCCTCTATGAAACAGGCCAGGTTCCAGTGCCCCACAGGTTTCAACCTGGAGACTGGGTCTACGTGAGGAGGTTTCACCAGAAAGTGCTGGAGCCTTGGTGAAAGGGACCTTAAGTCATCCGGCTAACCTCTCCAACAGTTGTATAGGTGGACAGGATCACTCACTGCTTGGATACACTGCATTCACGTGAAACCTGCTGAGCTGTTCTTTCCAGAAGACTGTCAGACCTCACAGCAGCCAACGCTGGAATAGAGGATCCAAAAGAGCCCTCGTCCCTTCAAGTTGTAATTAACTCTGTCCTAAGCTTACTATTTTTACTGGATGCATGCACTGCTGTTCCCAGCACACTACTCCATTCAGAGATCAAAAACCAAATCAGCCTTATGAGTTTACTGGGACAGTTGAGAATCCTGAAATGGGTTACTGGGGCCCAACTGGCTAATACAAAAACGTCACTTGGGACCCCATGGTTTCCAGATTTAACCTTTGATCTGTGCCAGTTGACTGATACCTGGTGACCTGACACCCAACAGACTTTAAGGCGTTCATATTCACCATGTCCTTGGAGAACTTTTTATGTACGTCCCAGAGTAAAAAGGACTGTTACATGTGGGGGTTCAGAACAACTTTACTGTGTTTCCTGGGGATGTGAGAAATCAATTATAGGGATTAAAAACCTGGAGAGTGTTGAAGGAAGACCTTATCACAGTTGCCAGGATGGGGAGCGGGTCTGAAGTTTTACAGAGGTTCACAGAGAAAGGGAAATAGGCAAATGTTTGGTAAGGTGGGAAGTCTTGGGGCCTCAGACTCCACATCTTTGCAGGGATTAGTTCCAGACTCCTCTTCACCATCAGTCTTGTGGTAAAACCATTTGGGAACCCACTAGTGGTGGCTGTAAGACAAAACTGGACTCCAGCAAAAAAAAAAAAAGTTGGTCCTCAGACCAGTGACTGCTGCATCCACCCCCTTTCCTTCCCCAGCAACGGTTCTCATTCCCATATCTAGGAATATAGATTTCACATGCTGACCTAGTGAAGGGGTGTAGAATAAGAAATCCCAGAGTAGGACTACAGAGTCATTGTGCATGGACATTGAACAGGCTTGAGAGAGGTCACAGTTCACAAAAGAAATGGAAGGATCTGCTGTTTATTTGACAAAATGAACTGTCCTGAATGAAGGCTTAGCCCTCTGGGACCTATCCTCAGAGGACAAGTGCTCCAGTCTCACAGAACATGGAGCATTTTCTGTCCTCACCTCATCTAAGCAAAATTTCCTTCCTATAGTCCAGCTACAAGAGGAATGACTTCCCACAGTCAAACTCCAGGTAAGTTTTCACATCTTGTGCATAATCTAACCAATCCCACAGTTGTCTGAGCATCTCAGCTCTCTTCCCAACTGTAGTCCAAGTCCTCAAGACTCCATTCATTGGGATATAACAGGGCCCGCTGATGCCTAAGAATTCTAAAAATCCATGATTGAAATGCCCTCATGCAAGTGCATCTCAACTTTATTTGTGCTGCAAAGGGAGGGAGCTCTAGAGAATTTTCTTCCAGCCATCCATCTTTCCATCACCAAACCCAACTGGCCTCTCTCACTACCTTTGGGAATTCATAAGAGAAACCAATTAGGCTCCTCCTTTCACGATAATGAAATGAACATGTAATAGCAGAATCTGTGTCTCTGTCTCCATTCTTCAAAGAGTGTGAAGACTTTTGTTACTGAGGCTCTCCTCCTGCTGCTGCTGGTTTGATGGCCCTGACCAGAGGGTGAGTAGAGGTTTTCATAAGGTAAGGACATCATCAAATAAAGGAGTCCATCCCTAGAGGTGGAGCACCAGGAAACTCTGTCTTCTCCCTAGCCCATCAAGAACTTCCATTCACTTCTTCATTTTATATCCTACCCATGCCCCTTGTTTTCTAATCCCAGCTATTCCTCCGGGCTGTGTTGTGGAGCTACATGGGATCCTAGTGTGGGGTTAACATCTAAAGACTCACTATATCTAGGTAGACACTTTCTTGGCTTTTACCAAGCTCTCTTCACCTGTCCTGGGTTTCCTGAGCCCCAGTTCATAAGTGTTGGTTTTTTTGATGACACATAATTTTAGAGATTCAACAATTGTTCAAACTGAACAAGATGTTCAGTGAATGGAACACTAGATAAAATGAAACCAGAGGATTAGAGGATAGAACATATGCTGTTCTGGACTATTTTCAGCAATTAAGAGTGTTACTGCACAGAAGGCTCAAAATCTACAACTACAGTGCAACTGGTGAGTGAGCCCCAATCACAAACCCCAAATCTCCATGGGGTTAATCCCAGTCTCCATGTCCAAGTACTTCTCCTGGAAAATTTGACTCAGAGCTTAAGAGAGCCACAGGACACTGTTCTGAATTTCTGTCCACTTTAAGATCAAATCAGTCAACTAGGAAAGGGTATATCAAAGAGACCACTTTTCTGTATGGTTCTATCACATGCTGACGCTTGTAGGAGTGACTGAAAGTGGGATATTGTTCAGGATATCAAACAATGCAGAGGAGGTATGGCTTCTGTGTCCTGCTTTAAGGTGATTTCAGTCACAAATTATTTGAAGTAGCCTTCAATGACCATTATTACATCAGGGTGAATGAGGACTGGAGGACATGGACCCCAGTTGGCAAGTTTGCTGAGATATGCAAAAAACTGCAAGATTCACCAGGTGTTACACAAGGTTTCCAGACTTAGCCAGTTGGGTAGTTTTGTGGGCTTACCCTTCAGAGAGCTGAACTGTGGGTAAGAATTTTTGCTGAGAAAACTAAGAAAACACACTGCCCCATCTGTCCTGACACTTGAGCTCCTGTACCCTGAGGATTTTTCCTAATCAGGGAGAAGCTGACACAATAACTCTGTCTTGAATCAAAGGGGAAAGAGGACTTGTGGGTTTCCTGTATCTACATAAAAAAGACTCCGTAGTGTAAGCATTCTCTTAGGAGAGTTCAGATTGTGAATTAAGCAGCAGATCCTTCCATTTAATTTGTGAAGTATGATCTCTTTCAGGCTTGTCAGTGTCTGTGTACAATGACTTTGAGGTGTATCCCCAGTGTCTTTGAGTTTTTAATCTCCTCCCAGTCAGAACCAGAATTCAATACTCATACAGGGAGGCACATCATTTCCTCCTCTGTCCTGGTTTATGTTGATTCTGAAACATTCCAGGGAATAAATCACCTCATCCATGTCCTGAGTTTAGGTTTCTGTGTGGGGAGCTAAATCTACTATATTCACACAAAGTTACATGTGCATTGATTGATCCCCAAGAAGAATGCCAAATGCCTTAAATTTTCTGATTGTTTCCTGCATACACTCCTAAAATACATGTGATGCTTAAGGTCAGACCCGACAAGAAAATCACATTGTGGTACTGGGCCTTCAACTTCTACCCTGCTTAAATCACCCTGACCTGGGAAAGGGATGAGAGCAACAAAACCTCAGACATGGAGGTGTCAGAGACCATGCTTTCAGGGGATGGAAGCTTCTAGAAGTGGGCAGATGTTGTGGTACCTCTGGAGAAGAGCATAGATACACATGTCATGTGAATCACAAGGAGCTGCCTGAGCCCATCTCCTTGAGATGGGTTAAGAACTTGAAGTGAGCACAGATAGGGTTCTGAAAGAGTGGCAGTCCTCAGGGACAGCTACAGTAGGGTTAAGGTACAGAGCTGCAAGTCAGAGTTTTCACTCTGCTTTTCTTCCTTTCCTTCCCAGAGCCTCCTGAGCTGACCTTTCCCATTATGCCTTTTGTTATTGCTGTCGTTCTTGGAGCTCTGCTTCTGGGGGTAGTGATTACTTTTCTGATATGGAATAGGAGGACTAGAGGTAAAAATGGGAAGGACCTTAGCTCTTTTCTTGAGAGAAATAACAATTGCAATCTGTGAGAGTGCCCTGCCACATGACAGTAGATTTCATCCACACAGCTGCAGTTCATAAATGGCGGAAGTGCTGAGGGTATCTACATTGTGAAGCATAACAGAAATAATAAACAGAATCATAACTACAGTGACAGAGGTGACAGAGACCTCATTCTCAATTCTAAGATGTCAGAGACAATTTCCTCTTCAGATTAAACTTCCAGGGTTCCAGATATCACATTTCATGTACAGGTTTTCATCATGATTATCTGAATCTGAAGTCACAGTTCTGGTCATTTATCTGAGATAAAGACCAGGAGATCCCTCTAGGTCATCTTCATCCTGCTGCGTCAATGACTTCTCGTATAAGAGCATGTTTCCCAGTTAAACAGGAAAAGCTATGTTCAGTCTAGTCAGTAATAATAGTTGTGCCTCATCCAGGAGAAACTTACATTAATATCCAAAAGAGTACACCCAGTTTTCTTTGCTTGTCACAGTGGGGTGAAATTACTTGGATGCTCAGCTTTCTGTTACAGCATTAAATATTGACACCCTATAATGCCTAGTGTGCACCCCTGAGAGGGACAATTGATAGAACTCTGAGGGATGGGGACTGTTTTGGTTGGGACCATTTGAGTGAGTGATGCACAGTTATCTATCTCACCATTTAAAGACATGTATCTGGGTTTCTTCTTTGTACTATTTTTTTTCCTACAGGTTAAGGTATACGTCTCAATGTGGTACCTAGCCATTACACATAGTGACTGGTTTCTCCTCCCATGTTGCCTTTTCTTTCTATATCTGACTATGACTATGTGTCTCCCTTCTCTGAGCACAGCGTAATGAGGTCATGGGCAGCAACAAACCCCATCCTAATCCTTACTTTGTGTATTCCCCAGTCATCTCTCATGCTCCAACACAGGCAGGGTTGGGAATTCTCCATCCCTGATTGGAATTTAGCTTTTACTAGCCTACCTACAACTTTATGTTTTTGTCTTTAAATAAGCATTTGTATATGGTTGTGCAACATGCTGGTAGATCATTTGAATGATTCATGTCCTAAACATGAGTAAAATTTGATGGAAAAAATAAAGGCTGAGTACCAGATCACCTAGGGTACAGAGTGGGCAGACACACCCACGGTCCCTAGAGGACTGCCCAGGTGATCTTAGGATCACTGGTGAGTGGAACACAACATCTGCTCCAATAAAAATGCTCAAGGGACCTGAAACAGCATTAGGCAGCAGAAAACCGGCCTCACCAGGGGCACAAGCCCCTTCTGGTCTGCACCAGCACCAGGTCACCTAGGGTGTGGTGTGGGCAGACGCCCCCAC
>NW_018392522.1:28608-29772 GCF_900095145.1 Mus pahari | reverse complement strand
CTCCCCACACGATCTTAAGATCACTGGTGAGTGGAACACAACATATGCTCCAATCCAATTGCACACGGGACATGAGGCAGCACTAGGGCAGCAGACAACCGGCCTCACCAGGGGCACAAGCCCCTTCTGGTCTGCACCAGCACCAGGTCACCTAGGGCACAGATTCGGCAGGCACCCCCATGGTCCCTAGTGGACTGCCCAAGTGATCTTAGGATCACTGGTGAGTGGAACACAACAGCTGCTCCAATCCAGTAGTGACAGGCCTGTGACAGCAGGAACAAGGACACCAAAGCCTTTCATGACCACAGGTGCAGGTTCCTTTTAATTAGTTCAGGTTTACCTTGGTTTCAAACAGACCTGAAAACTCCACGGTCCTCAAAGGAGACACAACTTCCATGCACTGTAACATGCCCAGGATCTTTGCACAACAGGATCCCAGAATAACAGGAGCTGGGTCACACTAGTATTTGAGTGTCTCAGAGGAGCTTGACTACCAAGAACTCTGACACACCCAGAATATCAGGTTCACAGGAGCCCACAGTCAAAGAATCACAGAGAAATCTGGACTCTGAGAAGTCCTGAATCAACTGGGATTATAATAAGGACAGGCTCCAATCAGATATATTGAGGACAGCAAGCACTAGAGAGAATCAGATGGCAGGAGGCAAGCATAATAACAGAAGCAACACAACCCAAGGTTGCTTGGTATCATCAGAACCAAACTCTCCCACCATAGCAAGTCCTGGATACACCATCACACCAGAAAAGCAGGACATGGATCTATAGTCACTTCTCATGATGATGATGGAGGACTTTAAGAAGGAAATACTGGAAATCACAGGTCAACAGAAGACTTTAAAGTGGAAACACAAAAATACCTTAAAGAGTTACAGGAAAATGCTACCAAACAATACCAAAAGGAGATGGACTTGAACAAAATCATTCAGGATCTAAAAATGGAAGTAGATACAATAAAGAAAACCCAAAGGGAGACAACTCTGGAGATAGAAACCCTAGGAAAGAAATCAGGAACCATAGATGCAAGCATAAGCAATAGAATACAACAGATGAAAGGGAGAATCTCAGTTGCAGAAGATTCCATAGAGAATATGGACACAACAATCAAAGAAAATGCAAAATTCAAAAAGAGCCTAACTCAAAACA
>NW_018392522.1:23604-27145 GCF_900095145.1 Mus pahari | reverse complement strand
CATGGTCTAAGGCTGATTTTCAACAATAGCATAAATAATATAAGCCAACATTCACTTGGAAACTGACCAATAGTCTCCTCAATGGTACCTTGGTCAAGGAAGAAATAAAGAATGAAATTAAAGACTTTTTAGAGTTTAAGAAAATGAAGCCACAACATACGCAAACTTATGGGACACAATGAAAGCATTCCTGAGAGGAAAACTCATAGCTCTGGTTGCCTCCAAAAAGAAACTAGAGAGAGCATACACTAGCAGCTTGACAGCACCCCTAAAAACTCTAGAACAAAAAGAAGCAAACTCACCCAAGAGGAGTAGACTGCAGGAAATAAACTCAGGATGGAAATCAACCAAGTGGAAACAAAAAGAACTATTCGAAAAATCAACCAACCCAGGAGCTGGTTCTCTGAGAAAATCAACAAGATAGATAAACCCTTAGCCATACTCACTAGAGGGCACAGGGACAGCATCCTAATTAACACAATCAGAAATGAAAAGGGAGACATAAAAACAGATTCTGAGGAAATCCAAAGCATCATCAGGTCCTTCTACAAAAGGCTATACTCAACAAAACTGGAAAACCTGGATGAAATGGACAGATTTCTGGACTGGTACCAGATACCAAAGTTAAATTAGGACAGATTAATGACCTACACAGTCCTATATCCCCTAAAGAAATAGAAGCTTTCATTAATAGTCTACCAGCGGGGGGGGGGGAAGCCCAGGACCGGATGGGTTTAGTGCAGAGTTCTACCAGACCTTCAAAGAAGACAATTCCAGTTCTTCTCAAAATATTCCACAAAATACAAACAGAAGGTATTCTACAAGCAGCAGTCCTCCATGGAATGTGCCTGCCTCCATGTTCCTCCCTTGAATACCTACCTCACTGTTGAAATGTGACCTGGGATTTGTCAAATGAAATAAACTCTTTCTTCCTAAAGATATTTTTGGTTATTTTGTTTTTTCACAGCAGTATAAAAGCAGGGTAGCACAAACAACAGTTGGCCATGTATGGCAACATCACAAATAACTGAAGCTTGTTTTGAAGAAGGGAATTTATTTTATGGTTAATTTTAGTTTTACCTTCTGTTTATGCTTGTGTACATATGATACATTTAAATCAATTTGAAATGACTTTGCAATCTAGATGACAGTATCTAATCCTATGGAGCTGGAATAATGGTAGGTTGTGAGTGACTCTTTAATGATGCTTGGAAATGAACCCAGGTCCCCTGCTCTTTTAAAAGCTAAGCCTTTCTTCCAATCCCGGGGTTGTGGTATTTACCTGCTTTTCTTTCCAGGACTGTATGGTCTGGAAAAATTTGGCAGAATCTCAACCACCTACTGAGGAATTATCTGAGAATGAAGTTTGGATTAGGAAAGGCAGGTTGCTTGTGGTTTAGATAGAGATCTTCTTAAGTCCATAAGGAAACCAATCTTGAAGAAGTGCCACATGGGCAAAGTTAGTAAAGTAGCAAATATATAGCACTACAAGGTGGTCAGTGGAGGGGATACTTCCAACTACCATTAAGTTTTATTGTTTCCCACAATCTACATTTCTTACCACTGAACATGAGCCAGGGCTCCAGGAGACCAGCATAGACCAGTATATTTGGTAGAAGCCTAAAGCCAACATGATTTGGGGGTCTCACCTTCCTCCTGTGACCTGAGAAAAGTCTCTAGGATGGCTGGTGGATAGGACACAGATGTCTGGACAAGGATGATGTAGAAAGCCATGCAGGGATAGGCTAATCTGAGAGCCTTGTGGCTCTGACAAGGCTAGGGTCAAGGCTAGGATTGCCTTGCCTGGGTTGGTGTTATACATTGTCCTAGTAGCTTCAGAATGAGTTTTTTCTCTGAAGTTTTGTACTCACTTGCCAGCATCTAAGGCAAGGACAGGGTTACTGCCAGCAGAAAGAGGAAGGGTAGGGGTGATGACATCTTCCTCCTAAATGATTGTAGTGATTTAGTTAAGAGTGGTTGTTCTTTACAATAACAGTAAGAGCTACAGGATGAGGCTTTCTCTAAGAATTCCCACTGGGGGGTACAGAGACCTGAAATATTATAAAAAGAGTGACTACTAGAAAACAATTCTCAAGAGCTTTGTTTCTTCACCTCTAATTCTTCTCTGGCCCTGGTATTCTGGAAACAGTGTCTGGGGAGAAGTTGCTTACCCTGACTCCTGTAAATGTCTGTTCACAAGAGCCTTCCGAGTCTTAGTCTAGATGCTGATCTGGCTGACAGAATCAATGTACAAAAGGAAAGCAAAGGCCTGATATCTCTCATTGGAGTGTTCAGCTCTGGAGACTGATCCTGGTGTTTCATTGTGTCACTGTTATGTCATGGTCTTTCCTAGGAAGCTCAGGCCACCTACAATAAGCCTTAGCTTCCTACTGATCAGTGATGATAGAGATGTGAAGAAATTTAGGATGGAGTTGGCTGCTCTGTCAGTATACAAGCATATCATGTCCCTAAGAGACTAAGGATAGAACTGACAGAAGGTGAGAAAGGTAAGTTTCTCTCCAGTGTCTTCTTTTGACAGCATCTTGACCATCTGTAGATCCTCTAGATCCAGATATGCAGCACAGTACTCTGCACATTTATCTTGAATCTTTTAAAAATTTTAGTCTGTGAGATAGAGAACCCAGGTTTCCTTGTCCAGATGCTTTCTTGGGTCCAATGGTCTGTTCAACAGTTTCCTGGCAACATCCATGTAGGCCTGGCTTGCTTTAAAAGGGGGTGTTTGGCCCCTCCTCTCTATCTTATATTCTATGCCTTTTCTTTCTCTGGCACTGATCCATTTCTCCCTCTCTCTCTCTCCCTTCCTTTCCCTCCTTCTGTCTCCAAGTCTTTCTGGCCGGGTTCTCTCTCTCTCTCTCTCTCTCTCTCTCTCTCTCTCTCTCTCTCTCTCTCTCCCTGTCTCTCTCCTCTCTGTTATTCTCTGCCTCCACTCCATCTTCCCTTCTTCCCAAATAAACTGTACTCTCAACAATTCCCATCTTATAGCTGGTACCTTGGGCAGGTGGGAAAGTGAATTCTCAGTGCTGGACCTGCCCAGGCTCTCCTCCCATCTTACCATACCATGCTCTACAAAACATATAATTTTCCTTTTTTCTTTTTAAATAAAGTACAACACTCCTCTTGGCACAACTGTGTTCCCATGTGCATCATTTTTTACGTCTGATCTTGGCTTGATGCCATTGTTTTAGTCTGTGGCCTGGGGAAGCTTCCATGGCTCTATAGCTCTTGCATAGGAGGGTGGGAAACAAGAGGCAATGGTCAGGCAGATTTAGAAAGACATCTGTACCTAAGTTTTTCCCTCCCTGCTGAGTTCAAGGGCTGTGGGTTCAGATGTGTCAGATTTCACATTCTTGCCAAAGACTTAACACTAGGTTTTATGTGTACAGGAGCATTTGGGACTTGTCCTACAAATATTAGCTCAGAGCTCACATTCACTTGTGGCCATGCTTAATTCTTTGGTCAACAATAACCTGACCTGTTTTTTTTGTTTGTTTTTTTGTTTTGCTTTTTTGTTGTTGTTGTT
>NW_018392522.1:19054-23394 GCF_900095145.1 Mus pahari | reverse complement strand
GCTGGGATTAAAGGCGTGTGCCACCACGCCCGGCTCCTGACCTGTTCTTTATCCATACTCTCTATCATTTTTACCTACTGCTTGCTTCCTGGCATGAACACTCCCCAAAATTGATTTTCAGATTGAATGTGTTTGTAGTTCTCTGAGAGTTTTTACCTGGTACCGTTTCCTATTTTTATGTAAGAACCCTCACCAAATTCTAGTTAGACTTAGTGATACTTCAGATCCCACCTCTCAGGTGGGAGAACTGGGAGAGTCCAATCGAATCAAAGCAGAAATGCAGTATCCTGAATGATGCACCACTGCTGATCTGAGCCCTGGTTCCTCTGTATAGAGATCATTCCCTCTTGAACTCTGGACTCGCAATATGATTGTAGAACTAAGATCAGAAAGGTTCAGAGTATAAGGGTCCTCAATATTTCTTAAGGGTGAAGGCTGAGTGAGGACAGTTCTCCCTTCACTTTATAACCTTCTACTGAATTACATGATTAATATCTCTAGAAATTGCCAATAGGAGGTACAGACATGATGACTTGGGCACTGGAAGGATTAACTCCTGGGGACTTGAACCTACTCACTTACTTTAACCTAGCTCATGGGTCTGGAATACTGGAAACAGTTTCTGGGGACAAATTGCTTTCCCTGATCCATGATCTCCTGGCCTGAGTCACCACTACTTTTTGAGTCCCACATCAAGGACCAATATGCAATATGTCTATAATTCTAGATCATTTTACTCTCAAAACTTCTATATATACTTAGAATTTCTTGTGTCACCATGGTCAATTTGTTTATTTAGACTAGCTATTGGCTCTATAGTGACTATGTTGGTATCTGAATTTTGAGACTCTTATTTCATTGAAGATAGTATTAAATAACAGCCATCTGGGATCACAATGTCCCTTATGGGTCCAAGAAGAGTTGTTCCTATTAGAGGTTAAATACAGGTTTTTAAATTCTAATGCTTGTGATTTTTATCAGGCCACTGGATCCTCAAAGACCTCTGCTTTTTTCTAATATCAGTGCTGGCATTGAAAGCCCAAGAATAGATTCTAGTCATAGCCCTAGGCTGTGTTACTGCTTCCATGTACAGGACCATTCTGTGCCTGAATATGTTATTCTTCCTGGGAATGACTTCTGGAAGGCATGAGGTGTATGCCACAAATGGATTTTAATAACCTCTATTAGTTATTAACATGACTTTGACAGTACCTCATTAATTGAGGCAGAGTCCTATGCATTATTAAAAGATAGCAAAATTACTAAGTGAATTTCCCCTAATCCATTTTCCTATGTGTTAGACTGATTAGCTCCCATCTATGCTCTTCAGATCAGCCAGGGCTACAGAGAGAAACCATGTCTTGGAAAAACAAAACAAAACAAAACAAAACAACCAGCGAAGCTGTGAGAGTTCCCTGCCACATGACAGCAGATTTCAACCACATAGCTGCAGTTCATACACAATGGAGAGTAACTCCATTGTGAAGCATAAAAAAATAATAAACAGAATCACAACTACAATGAAAGAGATGACACAGACCTTAATCTCAACTCTCAGATGTCAGAGAGACATTTCCTATTAAGCGTAAATATCCAGCGTTCCAGATATCACATTTTATGCACTGGTTTCTCTCATGATCATCTGGACCTGCAGTCACAGTTCTAGACACTTATGTGAGATAAAGACCAGAAGATCCCTCTAGTTCATCTTCATCCTGCTGCCTCCATGACCTCCAATATGACAGTATGTTTCCAGGTTAAACAGGAAAAAGCTATGTTCAGTCTGGTTAGGAATAAAAGTTGTAACTCATTTATGGAAAAATTATATTAATATAGAAAAGAGCACATGCAGTTTTGCTTTGCTTGCCACAGTGAGGTGAAATTCCTAGGATGCCCCGATTTCTGTTACAGTATTAAATTGACACCCTATAGTGCCTGGTGTGCACCCATGAGAGGGAGAGAGGATAGAACCCTGAGGGATGGGGATTTTATGGATTGAGGCCATCTGAATGAGTGATGAAGTGTTGTCTATATCACCATCTAAAGATACATATCTGTGATTCTTCCTTATTCTTTTTATCTTCAGGTTAAGACAGATGTCTCAATGTGGTACCTAGCCATTAAACTCTGTGTCTGATTTCTCCTCCCATGGTGCCTTCTCTTTCTACCTCTGACTGTGACTATGTGACTATCTCCTCTGAACCCGGTGTAAACAGTCCACAGGTAGTGACAGACCCCATCCCCATTCTTACTTTGTGTATTCCCCAGCCATCTCTCAAGCGACAACACAGGCAAGGCTGGGAAATTTCCATCTCTGATTGGAATTTAGCTTTCACTAACCTACTTACCACATCCTGAAGCTGTCTTTAGTTAAGCATTTATATATGATTGTGCAAGTTCTTGGCAGATTGTGTGATTGATTGGTGACCTAAAAGTGAGTAAAACTTGATGGAAAAATACAGGCGCAGAACCTTAGGAAATTTGTGTTTGCTGTATTAAATTCATTGCCTGTATGGCATTGGTTGCAGTGTGGAGTCATGGGAGCCCTGGGCTGTGCACAGTGGCTGCTGGATCCACTTGGGCTCTTACATTGTCCCTTTTCACCTGAATAACTTTTCTATCTGCTACTCCCAAACTTGTAAAAAGGGGCGAAGTGTCCACATTTTGGTCTTCCTTCTTCTTCTTCTTCTTCTTCTTCTTCTTCTTCTTCTTCTTCTTCTTCTTCTTCTTCTTCTTCTTCTTCTTCTTCTTCTTCTTTTACATTTTTCTATTTATTATTATTTTCTTTATTTACATTTCAAATGCTATCCTGAAAGTTCCCTATACCCCATCCCCACCCCTGCTCATTCTTCTTAAGTATCATGTGTTTTGGAAATTGTATCTTGCATATTCTAGGTTTCTGGGCTAATAGCCACTTATCAGTGAGTACATATTATGTGAGTTCTTTTNTGATTTGGTTACCTCACTCAGGATGATACCCTCCAGATCCATCCATTTGCCAAGGAATTTCATAAATTCATTGTTTTTAATAGCTGAGTAGTATTCCATTTTGTAAATGTACCACATTTTCTGTATCCATTCCTCTCAGCTAGATATTGCTTAACTTTGTTTGTTTGTTTGGTGGCTTTTAGAGACAGAGTTTCTTTGTATAGCCCTGGCAGTTCTGTAACTCACTCTATAGATAAGGCTTGCCATGAACTCAGAATTCACCCTGCCTCTACCTCCCAAGTTTAACTTTGGTTTTATCATGGAATGTTTCTCTTTTTCTAAGTACTGTAATCGGTACTTAATTGATACTTTTTCTTAATATGGTAGTCTTGACTGACACTTGTTGTGTCTTCTAATTTTAGAACATCTGTCCAGGCCCTTATGGGTTTTAGGATCCTCATTTGAACATCTGGTGTTATTCTAATAGGTCTGTCTCTGAATGTAACTTGTTCTTTTTACCCATTCTTTTAATATTTTTCTTTGTTCTGTTATGTTTAGTGTTTTGATCATTATGTGACAAATGGACTTTCTTTTCTAGCCCAGTCTATGTGATGTTCAGGATGCCTTTTGCACCTTTATAGGTATCACCTTCTTTTGGTTAGGAAATTTTAACCTGTATTTTCTTTCAGTTTTTCAAGACACAGTTCCTTTGTGTATCCCTGGTTGTCCTGGAACTCACTGTGTAGACTAGGCTAGTCAGGAACTTAAGAGATCCACCTGCCTCTGCCTCCTTAGTACTGGACCTAAAGGTATGAGACACTACCAACAAGTCTGATCTATGTTTCTTCCCCTTCTTTTCTTTTATTTTCTTATTGTTCTCTTTATAAATATATTCAGTATGATACCTGAGAGGCACAATACACAAATAAATTGAGGTAAAATCATCATGTGTATAAGCATCCTAATATATACAGCTTTAACTGATATCTGACAGCGTTACTTTTGTGTTGGCAGAAGAAACGTGCTTTTCTGGGCCAGCAACAAACTCAAACTACACTAAGAAATAGTAACACAGCAGTCAAAGGAGTTACTCTGGATATGAGAAAACACACTACATCAGAAATTCTGTAAAACTGCAAAAGAACATGTTAAATACCAGTAGCATATGTTCCTGGAAAAACTGTCAATAACTCAACAGAGTAGAAATTCCGTTTGTGAAGGCATATGCTCCAACAAGTGGCTACTGTAGGTTCAGCAATCACCCAAATAGCAATTTTTAAAATTTTTTCTTTTTTTCTGTTTTTTATTAGACATTTACTTTATTTACATTTCAAATGCTATCCCGAAAGTTCCCTATACCCTCCCCCTGCCCCTGCTCCCCTACCCACCCCCTCCCAATTCTTGGCCCTGGC
>NW_018392522.1:15301-17495 GCF_900095145.1 Mus pahari | reverse complement strand
CATGCAGTTTTTATCACAATTGCTTTGTAGTGCAGTTTTAGGTCAGGCATAGTGATTCCCCCAGAGATTCTTTAATCATTGAGAAAGGTTTTTGTTAGCCTAGGTTTTTTGTTATTCCAGATGATTTTGCAAATTGCCCTTTCTANCTCATTGAAGAATTGAATTGGAATTTTGATAGGTATTGCATTGAATCTGTAGATTTCTTTCGGTAAGATAGCCATTTTCATAATACTGATCCTGCCAACCCATGAGCATGGGAGATCTTTGGAAGTTCAGCCAGACCTGTTCACCTGAATCAGCTCTCAAGCCTCCTCAGACTCCTGACAATTTTTAACCCTCCACATAGTGACTGTAAAAGTCTTACCTTCACATCACTAGAATAGTTATTTGTTTTTAAAACAGCCCACCTCTCCCATTTTATTTCTTAGCTACAGTTTGATTGAAGCAGATTTTCATCATCTCTGCTTGCCTCATGCTATCCCTTCTCAGTTACTCTCCTTTCAGCCCCTTCTAAGATCTTACCCTTAATAGCTTCTCTTACTTTCATCATCATTGTTACCTTTGTCTGTGTAGGTAACAATGTATTTGTGCCTGTGTTTACACACACAAGTATTTTACTGCAACATGCTGAGTCTGTTTTATTGTTTGTGTGTCTATGGTTTCAAGGCTGACCACTCTCCACTGGCCAAAAAATAAGAGGCTCATCTCTGGAGAGGTTAATTCTAGCTCAGTAATCATCAGTTGCTTGCAATTCTTTGTCTAAGGGTGGGACCCTACAGAAGTGCCTTCTGTCACTTCATCATGTTTTGTGGCTGTTGTTCCCATCTTGTTTATGAAATTATTTCTAGAAAAATATCTTTCACACCATACCTCCTGTAGTTCTGGCTTTTATAATCTTTCCATTCCTTCTGTACAGAGGCATAGATACTGGAGCTGTAATATTGATATATCACTAGGGACTGGCCCTTCCCATGATCTGTTGAACTCTGCATTGTGCCCAGTTGTGGTTCTCTGTGTTGGTCTTAGATTGCTTCCTTGATGAGAGGTGATAACTATGGTTATCTAAAAAAGATGGATCACACAAAGAATGGAACTATTTTTGTTGACAAAGAGTTCCGTGTCATTTACACAGGAACACTGATACTCATATCTAGGAATAAGTTTAACTTTAATTAAAGTTTAACCTGAAGGTCAGAAGTTTGGGACATTGCCTACATGACTTCTAGCCATTATTCTCTTGTGGGAGCTGTGAGGGGCTGTAACTTAAACAGGAGCCAGAGTTCCAGGAGCATGAGAGAATTTCTTCGGTCCCATGTAGGTAAATTATGACTACCAGGTCCCGGGTTTCAGGGTTTCAGCATCTCAGCTCGACTGAAGAACAGCTTGTCTATGCATAGCCCAGTGCCCCACAACAAGTATACTTACTCTGCTTGGATTTCAGTAAATTTCTGATGTAATTTTGACAGTCAAGAGATCATGATGTCTCTGGGTCACAGAGTTCCACTTTGGACATCAGGTTACAATTATTTGATATTGCCTTTACTGAAGTAAATACCTTACAACTTCCAGTACTAATACAGTTAATATAAATAGATACAATACACATGAGCACATTTATTATTGAGATCTAAGTAACCCTAAATATGTATGGATATTTTTCTATGAACTGATGGAGAATTACTGACTTACTGGCCTCTGTGCCAGGACTCAAGAGGACTTGCGAACAGGACCAGGAGGACATGGATCTGGTTAAGGAAACTAGTACCAAAACACCACTTCCAGAATTTTATGCCCAAATTTTGGTCTGGGTGAGAAGGCATGATGTAGTGGTTTCTAGTTCCCAGAAGTTAATCATTCTGTTATAAAACCAATGTGCCTCTCGCTCCTATTTGTAAGTATTAGAATACTATGTAGTCTAGTTCTGACTCAAAGATTCAGAGAGATGGTTCAGTGGTGAAGGGTAGTTCCTAAGAATCTGAGTTTGGTTCTCAGCATGCTTAATAAAGCAGTTTACAGCGCTCTGAAATGCCATCATCTAGGATTCCACTGCCTTCTTCTACCAAGGGCACTGTATTCCTATGCACAAATACTCATCTCCCTTCTCTTTCTCTTCTCTTCTCTTCTCTTCTCTTCTCTTCTCTTCTCTTCTCTTCTCTTCTCTTCTCTTCTCTTCTCTTCTCTTCTCTTCTCTTCT
>NW_018392522.1:0-15251 GCF_900095145.1 Mus pahari | reverse complement strand
TCTCTCTCTCTCTCTCTCTCTCTCTCTCTCTCTCTCTCTCTCTCTTCTTTACATATAGTCACATACACAGAAGGAGACATGTACACAACACAAACACAGATAAGCACACACACACACACAATTAAAGGGCAGAAATATATCACAGTTGTTAGAAGCACTTGGTACATCTTATTTGGTAAGAGCACTGGTTGTTATTCCAAAGAACTTGCATTTGGTTTCTAATTTCTACATGACAGTCTTCAGCTGTCTGTGACACTAGTTCCAGGGGACCTGAGGCCCTTGTCTGACACCCATGAGCACAAGGCATACAAGTGTTACAGAGATAAGCATACATGCAGATAAAACAACCACAAAAAAATTTTAAAAAATCACTCTATGGATCTTCAGATAGTGAAGGGGAAGGTTTGTAAGTGACAGGTAAAACAAAAGAGCAGCTCAGTGAGAGCCAAGCAACCTGTAAAGCATTGTTTCAGAGAGTTCTTCTGGTCAGCAGGAACAGTGGTAGACCCAGTTTGATGTAGGGTAGAGACAGCTCCATGCTGTATGTATAAGAACTTCTGTTTAGAAATTGTAGAGGAATTTTAATTCAGTCACATGGCTGGTCTAGTAAGAGGTTATATCCAAAGATACAACCCAGCTTGAATGCAGACACACACACCCTTGGTACATACCTTTCATCTGTAACTATTGAGGGATATATAATAGAACCTCCAAGTTCCTGTGCTCCATCCAGCTACTGTCTGCCTGCCAACACTCCTGCAGTGCTGGAGCTCCCGAATTCCTTCACTGCCATGCCAGCCCCATACATCAGTCATCCTCCCCACAGTCAGCTGCTACATCACCCAGAAACCCAGTACAAACTATACTCTAGAAGCTTATAAATTTCAAGTCAATATATTTTCCATTCACAAGATATACATATAATAATTTCAGAGCTAATTGATAATGATACAGGCTCTTCACCTAGATCAGACACGGTTTTCCAATTATTCTATCCCTATATGATATTCATAACTACCTGAGGATTTTAGGTTCAGGATTTCCTTCCTGTTTGTCCACTTCCATCTTGGCTTTTTCCTCTCCTCTGAGTTGCTTGCTGTCCATACAACTCTTTCTGCTTCCTTCATTTTCCTCATTCAATCACAGGCCTCCTGCTGCACTAGTATTTTAATAGAATTGGACAGGTAAAATCTTGCCAGACCTAACAATGAAGTAATGTTTAGTTGGTAGAAGTAAGTATCTATGTTTGAAAGCAGCATATAATTGAGGGCCAGATAAAATGATGAATGAGAGAAAGATCTAATAGAACAAGTCAGAAATAGGATATGCCCAACTCTCATAGAACAGCAGCAAGAGAGAAAGCATGCTGTGGTATGTGGTGTGTGTACTTCAGTTTTACCAGGACAGTTTTACAAAGTAAAATTACAGAGAGAACATACAAGATACAAGTGAAGACAGAACTACACTGAGAAAGAGATGGAGCCAGAAGATTAGAAAAGATTGCAAAACTTAGTATGAGGCCAACAAAGCAATTCAGTCAGAAGCTAAGAAAAGCCAGATTGAATCAGTTAGCTTGGAAGACTAGATTGTATGGAGGCTTGAAGCTTTCAGGCCTAGCCTAGCAATCATTAGAAAAGAGGACACATTCTGGCTCAGTCCAAGCCATGTATTTGCCCAGCTTGCATCCAGTTCTCATTGTGTATCATCTGAGGAAGTAAAAGGATCATTTACAAGAAACCTCTACTTAAGTGAAGATGAGATTCTTGACTTGGAAAGAAAAAATTTTAAGACAAGTATAAATCAAAGTTCAAGTTTATTAGGAAGAGAAATTAACAGATTTAGGTATGAGGTTGAATGCAAAGAAAGGCACCTAGAAAAAGAGAGAGAAGACCAAAATAATGGCTTTCAACTTCTCAAGACAGAGTTACTATTTTATTAATTTTGCTTGGATTTTGTTTACTCATTAAATAAACCATGACTAGAATTCACAATAATTGAACAAAAATCCTAATGTTGAAGGAAGAAGAATAATTTTACAACTCACTGGAAACTAAAAGTCAATTTCTCATGGAGGTCTCCTAGGACTGCCTCTCCTGGATCAGGAGAGATGACTGGGGAAGATACACAGGTCAGTGTGGAGGGCAGTCATGCTCAGGTCAAGGTTGAACTCACTTCCTTATGACGTACTTACAGGAGACAGAGACATGGACACAGATGCTAGCCATTGAAAGAAAAGTAAGGAGCTTTTGATGTCACGCAAGGCAGATATCTCATGCTATAGAAGAAAATAATGAAGCACAAATTCTGATTGGTTATTGTTAAACCATTATACCATATCCATGTTAACAACAATTCCACTCTAGCAAGTCACCCAGCTCAGGAATATGGTTTCTGAGTACTTCCTATCTTACTGGGAGAGATGCACCAGATCTCTGGGCACTGTCCCTGTCTATGGCAGTACAGCCTAAGACCTGTTAAGGGCCCACGGCAATAGGGCCCAGAGAGAAAATGTGTGAGTACCCACAATGGGTACTTGTCTTCCCAGTTGCAAGGGTCTCAGGAAGCAACTCAGACTTAATTAGTGGCAACTGAAGTATATATACTGCTTTCCCATCTCTAGAATGAACACAGCCAGTGAGAGACTTAGCAAGAAGTAATGTTGTGGTATTGGAAGTATCTCCTGGTCAAACCCCAGAGAAGTTACTAGAACTTTGACTGCAGCTCAGGGTACAGAGGAGAAAACACAATGGAAGATAGTAAGTAAGGAGGACTAACTGGCCTTCTCTAGGTCTGTGCTCAGCAGGGACCTTCTCTGTGACATCATGTCTGTGGGGAATCAGAAACAGGTCTCCATCCCCTCCATCAAGAGTGTGGTAGATCATTCTACATTTCCTTTATTCTTTATGATAGAGTAAATGTCAGCACACAAGCCCTGGTGCCTGTGTGGATACATCTTTCCTTTAATGAGTCAGGGTACATTTATAGCTTGGTCTGCAGATCTATAGAGAAACAAGTATTCAGACCCTGCCCCATCTTACCTTTATTTCCTCCACACCAGAAAAATCACCACAGTTCCCACCACCAAAGCTCCAAGAACCAGGCCAATGACAATTGCTATGATGGGGATGGTTTGTGGAGGCTCTGAGGAGAGAAAGGAAATAAGAGTGAGGCATCTGACCCTAGCTCTAAACCCTGATCCTGCTCTTATTTTCAAAGAGCTAATTTTTTCCTGACAGCAGAGTGTGTGCTCACATCCACTCCTTACCCCATTTCAGAGTGAGAGGCCCAGGTAACCCTTCATGGTGCACATGACAAGTGTATCTCATTTCTTCATCAGGAGGAACTACCACAGCTGCCAACTTCTGGAAGGTTCCATCCCCTGCAGGCCTGGTGTCTGGCAGCTCCATGTCCTGGGTGTGGTTTTTCCCATCCCTCTTCCAGGTCAGGGTGATGTCAGCTGGGTAGAAGCCCAGGGCCCAGCACCTCAGGGTGACATTCCCTTCAGGTGTTACTTTGTGGGTCACATGTGTTCGGGGGGCATCTGAGGGCAACAATTCGAAAATTTAGGTATTTTGCACTTCTGGAGCCTGAATAGTGCTCATGGGACCGTCCCTGGAAACAATGTGAAACTTCGATGATGGAGGGAGCAGAGTCTACCCAGAAGCCTAAACTCAGGATCAGCATGGTACATTCCTTGGAATATTTTATAATAACTATGAGCCAACAGAGATCAGAATATTCTGTTTCTCCCTCTAGGCAAATAGATTTCAGGTTCTGACTGGGGAAGGGGTCTGAGGGACTCAGCAACCCTGGAGTCAGAAATTCAACGTCATCATGCATGGACAGTGAACAGGCCTGAGAGAGTCCATGATGCACAATGCAGATGGAAGGGAACTGCTGCTTAATTGACACACTGAACTCTCCAGGGAGAAGGGAGAATCCTCTGGAGAGTCCCTCTCTCATGTTGAGTCAGGACACTGAGGAGCTTTCTTTCTCTTTGATGCAAGACAGTGTAAGCATTCCAGCTGCTCCCTGCTGAGGAGGAGTCCTCAGGGAGCCAAGAGCTCCAATCTCAGAAAGCAGAAGGGGTTGGTAAGGGCCTCTCTTACCAGAGCGCAGCAAGGTCGCCTTTCCAAGGTCCAGGCATCTAAGAAGCCTTTCCACGCACTCCCCTTCAAGGTAAGTCCTCCAAAGTTCTGTCACGCTTCCTTCCTTCCGGTCTGGAGTAAATTTTTCACCTACTATTCCCTTTGTAGTCCAAGAATTCAGGTCCTCATTCAGGATGATGTAATCATAGCCATAGTAGGTGACTCCGTAGTGACCACCAAGGAAGCTCCCATCATTTGCCACATTGCAGCCAAATGTTTCCTGCAGGGTGTGATAGTCTACCCCACCCCCATTCAGACTCTAGTCACTTTAAGGCTTCTTCCTCCCTCCCAGGATTTTGTCCCCAACTAAACCCCTACTTGGGTAACAACCTGTAGTTCTCTGGGGTCTAAAATTACCGGGTTCCCTTTGACTAGGGTTGAATCTCAGACTTGGGGACCTAGAGTGGAACTTATTGGGCCAGACCGTGAGGTCACTGAGGAGTTATGACCTCAGCCCTGAGATGACTTACCATCCTTCTCATTATTATTTTCAGTCACCAAGTAGATAAGAGTTTGTCTTCCTGTCAGTGAGTTGCCCAGGGCTTGTGCTGTCTCTTTCTCCCAATATTCAGGTAACTCCTGCTTCATCCAAGCAACTCGAGGTTGCATCCCTGCAGTTGCTGATCTGCTGTCGAATCCCTGATACTGTATGGAGTCTACATAGCTGACCTTGATGTACCGGTCCTCTAATATGCCAGGCTCCATAATTACAGTAATGAAAGTCTTCAGCCAGTGTGAGCCTGTGGATGGTGCACATTGAGAACTTGACCCTTCAGTCTGGACCCAGAGTAGGTTTGTAGGGAGCAGAGCAGGGGTGGTATTGTGTCTGTGAACCTGAGATGCAGGAGAGGGCCTGGTATCCTCGAGTTAAGGGATCAGGGAGGGTCTGGTTATTCATGGAAGAAAGTACAGAGATGATGATTTCAAGTGCTGTGTCCTGTTGCCTAAAAGGCCAGTTCCCCCCATGCCCGGCACCCACCTGCACAATACTGAGACAGGTCTATGGCCACCAATAGGACGCAAAGGACAGCGAAGAGCCCAGGGTTCCTCATCCTCTCTGATAAGTGGAGTCTCAATCTGTCCTGATATCTCTTCACTTTATATAAACCTGATGTGGCTGATGCTGATTGGCTTCTCTTAGATTTCCCAAAGGCAGTGACATAGACCTGATGGGGTGGGTCTTGGAGAGATTAATTCCTGAGTGTGGGGGATTTCTAGGGTACTGCTTCCCTACCTGGTACCAGTTGTAGAGCTTTGTATTCTGGTATCAGTGTCTAAGTACGATTCTGTCCTCTGGTCCAAGTTATATCATCCTTGTATCCTAGCACAGAGACCTGTAAGTCAGCAATTGTCAAACATTTCAATTTTAGAATCTCTGTATGTGCTTAGACATTGTGAAGCCTTTTGTGGTGACTGTGCTTGTGTGGATTATATTAATCCATAACTATCATGGTATGAACTGGAGGTTTTAAGAGTTTTAATTCAATGCAGATATTGATAACTAATTGCATGTAAGCTGAATGAAAAGAAAAGAACAATTTTCCAAAATAGAACGTTGCCTTCCAAAGATCATTTTGGATATTGAACATTTCTGGGAGTCCTTATTTTCATCGTCCACATCCCAAATCGTAGAATTTTGCGTCGTCCTTTTTAGCACATTTTAGAAAATATTTGAAACAGTAAAATGGAGTAGCACAGATACATTTTCAGAGAAACAATTTTAAGACTCAGTTTTATTTGTATGTATTGTTGTGTCTCTCTGTGTGTATGCAAGGTATAGGTACTCATAGATTCTAGGAGAGGTAGTCAGAAACCCTGCATCTGGAGTTAAGAAATGTATGAACTGCCAGACTCAAGTGCTGGAAAATCAATTCTGGTTATCTTCAAGAGTAGCAAGGGACCTTCATATTAGTTTTATTTTGAAACATCATCTCAGGATGTAGCCTGACTGGCCTGGAAATGACTATGTAGAGCAGGCTGACCTAGGACTCAGACATTAATCTGCCACTGGCTCCAAATTGCTCAGGAATAAAAGGAATTTGCCAACCACGTGGGCTAATTGTAATTTTTATTCATTGATATGTCACTGAATGAGCACAGGTGGTACTTCTTCAAGGTTGTCCACACTGAGGGCATTAAAACATCACTGAACTCTTCATTATGGTTGCTTTCACATCCATAGGAGAACCTTGCACACTAAATGGATGCTATGTTAATAAATGTTATTTTAAAGTATGATGTTCATTGTCTAAGTCCTTTTTGTCTAAGTCCTTTATGTACAAATTTTCAAAAAGTCAGTCATTAAAATGGCCAAATATTTTCCATAGAAAACTTTGGAAGTATTAAGAAGCCCTTAAATTGACTGTGATGTATTCAAGTATTAAAAATCACTAATGCTATCTTGGGAGCTTAGATATTATTTATGTTGTGGGAGGAACAATACATTTCTAACTATATTTCAAAGGAGTTCAGGCTGGGCAGGAAGAAGAGCTCTACCAGCCCAGTGTGGCAACAGAGGCAGGTTCAACATTTTAGAGAAATAGTTGTTCCTTAGACAGGTCCTTTATTCAGCTATCAGGAATGAGATCCACTACCTGTAAATGAGGGGAATCTGGACTGACTGCTGTAGAGTTCTGTGAAGTTTGCAAGAACATCTGTTCATGACACTTCCAGTGCTGCGACTCTGACTTCAGGGATGGCTGGTCACAATTTAGTCCTGGTTGGGGGCTCTGGGTCCAGGGCCCAGAATGCTGCTCTGAGATGTCAGCTTGAAGCATGCTGCAATCAAACAAGTTGCCTATAGGTAAGGTTTTCCTTTTGGATGTCTTGGAACAAGATTGAATTATTCCCTAGTGATCACCTCTTATGTTTTCTGAACTCTTATTAATGTCCTTCCCACTGTTGCTGGCAAATATTAGTCACTGGGTTGTCCGAAGCAGTGGTTCTCAATCTTCCTAATTCTGGAACCATTTAATACAGCTCCTTATGTTGTGGTGACCCCAAACCTTCAAATTACTATTTTTTTGCCACTTCATAACTGTCACTTATATTTTAATTGCAATGTAAGTATTTTTGGATACAGAAATTTGCCAAGGAGGTAGCAACACGCATGTTTAGAACCAATGATCTAAAAGCTGTGGTTAGTTCAATGTTGAGAGCTAAGTTATAGTTAATTATGTAAATCCATGGAACTCTTATTTCTCTTTGATTCTGTTAAATTGACATAGAATTCATGAACATGAGGCTATTACAGTGTATCTTCACAGCAATAGAAAACCTAAGACAGTGTAAAATATTATTTAATATTAAAATATTCTCTAACAGAATTCTTCTAAAGTAGCAAGGCATGGTGGTGCATGCCTGTAACACTTGTCATTGGGAAGCAGAGGAGTTCAAGGCCTTCCTGAGCTAGAAGAGATCCATGGTAAAGGGGAAGACAGAGTCACTCTGATGTATTATTGTCCAGAGAATGAACTGGGGAAAGTTAGTCAACAGCTTTCAGAGGAGGTGAGTGATGTTCAGAAATCTCTAGCTTATTTGCAAATAAATACAGGAAATGATATAGAGCAGATGAGCAAAGAGTCCTCCTTTCTTGAACTTAAGCCTAACCCTCATGTTAGGATCCTGCAGGTGAAATTGGTGTGCAGGCAGCAGGCAGTTGTTGGGAACAAAATTAAAAGGGGGTCCCTGGGGAGGAAAGGGAGGAAAAATATGCCAAGTCCACCTGCCCAGAGCACAGGGGAACTCTGGCTGAATGTGGCATATTTTTCCTCACCACTTCTCCCCGGGGGCCCCCCTGAGCCCCCCCCTTTTTTTTATTCCCAACAACTGGTTGCAGAGGGATGGTTACTCCATCCATGTGAGACAGTACCAACTGAAGAAAGCTTCGCACAGAGACAACATCAGATCTCCAAGTTACCCAAGAGATCATGAGTGATGGAGTTCAAAAATTTGGCTTGTTTCTTTGTTTCTCTCCAAAGTGTTCCTGGCTGCTTCTTCCCCCTCCTCTCTAGCTCTTGCCTGCAGTGGCAGCCTGCCAGGACAGTAATACTCTGTGCTCTGTTTTTTCTCTGCTGACTGGCCAGAGGTTTTCTGAAGTTTTTGGTGTTTTGGGTTTTTTTTTGGATTTTTTTTTTTTTTTTTAAGGCCAGAGGGCTGGTGCCTAGGGCGGTCAACCCCTTAGTTCTCCTCAGATTTCAGCTACAAAGAAAGTTGGTCTTCTAACTTCTGTAGCCCCACCCACCTTGCTTCAGCTTTGAGTTGGGTACACCCAGCTGGGCAATGATTGACAGCTGTGTGGGCGGAGAATGCTTTGCTGTGGCTGGCCTACACCACTTAATCCTTTACTATCCAGTTCCTAGGAAAATAAAAAAACTGGAGGAAGACTGCAGGATACCTTGTAGCCCTCTCCCCATCCAGATAAGCCCGTGAAAACTGCATTGAAGCTCTGCCCCCCTACAGGAATACCTGAATCGTGCCTTAAACCAAAAAATATCTTGCTCCTTTTTCTAAATGTTCCTTTTTCCTCTCTAGAATTCATGATATATTTCTAAAAATTCTTTCAACTAGTTTAAAATTTCCTTTAAGGTGCAAAAATCATCCAATCCTTAATTAATAACCGGTTTTCTTTTACAGAACTGTTAACTGCCTACTCCAATCACACAGTTAACATGATATTTTCTTTCTTAGCCATCCAAAGGGACTGCGATGTGCTCCTAAGCAAACCCTTGCAGGCATAACTTTTGCTATCCACACTATGCAGATATCCTCTGTTGGTGTTCTGCTCTTTGGTTATAATTACTCTACAGGCCTATCTCCACATGGGGTCTACTGCTGCAGATCCATCTGAGACAGTCCCATCTACAGAGACCTACAAACCTGCCTTCCTCCCAAAAATCTCATCTGACTGAGGGCTCCTGAGACAAGTGCTAAACCACAGAAGACAGACAAGGGACCTTCCAGCTACAGATCGACTTTTTGCTAAAGGCAAATGGCTGTTGAACTTTGGAGAAAGTTATATGATAGTGAGGAAAGTGTAATGTCTACCTAGATTAATTAATTGCTGTTCAAAAATGGATGTTATTACTCTCAAATTGTACTACCCATTAAACAATTGATCAATTGATTGTATAATCTTTTGCCTTCTCAACTCAATCTGTTGCATTCTCAACTCTTACCCTCAACTCTCCTTACTACTCTGGCTTTGTTCTGCTATTTCTCTGAGCTATCTATTTTCTTCTGATAATTCCACTCTATTCTAAATTTTCACAATTAATGACACAGTCACACCAGTTACCCCCCCCCCCCAATTTTTTCTAATAAAAAAGAGGAAGAATTGGGCGGAATTGCAGGCTGGTATTCAGTAGAGCTGAGGTGTGAACCGTGATGATCATAATTCACCTACATGACATGGTAGGCATTCCCTCATGCTCCTGGAAGTTACTAATGTCCCTGCCTAATTACCACTTCCCAGAGCCCCCAAAAGAGAAGCATGGTCAGTAGTCATGTAAGCAATAGCCCAAGCTTCTGACCTTGAGGCTAAACTCCTCCCCAGTTACCTAGCAACAGTCAAGACCATAAAAAGGGGTATTCAGCCCCACCATGCTCTCTTACTATCTTACTTCCTGCTCTCTTGTCTTCCTCTTAACCTTCTCTCTCCCCTCTCTTTGTCTTCTCTCCTCTCTCCTTTCTCTTTGTCTTCTCTCCTCTCCTCTCCTCTCCTCCTCTTCCTCCTCCTCCTCCTCCTCCTTTTTCTTCTTCCTCTTCTCTCTCTCTCTCTCTCTCTCTCTCTCTCTCTCTCTCTTTCTCTCTCTCTCCCCCCTCTTTTACCTTCTCTTTTTCTCCCTACATTTCTATAATAAAGCTCTTAAACCATAGATTGTCTCTGCTCCATCTAAAATCCACTGTGCCACTCTGGTCAGTGTTGGGAACTCCTTCCATATTCCTTATCTCACACAACCCTGGGGTGCTAGCAAGGTAGCTCCAAGGGGGTCCCCAGTCAGGGGCTGCCCTTTTCTCTACCCCCCTGCTGCGTGGGTCAGGCATGCTCACTGGGACCAAGTGGAAAATCGCCTGGCAGTCTCCCCATGTTCACCTGCCCAGAACACAGGGGAACTCTGACCGGACATGGCATATTTTTCCTCACCACTTCTCCCCGGGCCCCCCAGGTCCCCCCTTTTTTGTTCCCAACAGTCACTGAACTCTTTTTTCTTCTTCCCTATTCTGAGAACAGGAGAGTGACACCTCCTTCCTGTGCAGTATTAAGTACAGGTCTCACTCTATGTAGAAGGATGAAACAAAGCTGGATGGGGCCGGGACACTCAGGAATATATGAAAACATCTGCCAGGAATAAGTGAGTGTGGCTTGGATAAAAACTATCAGACACAGTGAGTGATGGCAAGAATAATGTACCTTAATAGCAAAGTATAAAAGGAAATGATATAAACGAGTAAAAGGGAAAAGTCCAGCATTCATAAAGGGGGGACTGTGGGCCTAGCGAGCAGACTCAGTGAATAGAAGGGACCAGAGCTGTGGTAAAGAAGGCCTCTGAACAATTTCATTGTGCACTCAAGAACAGATATTTTAAGTCAGGAGAGATGGAGCAAGGGAGTCAAATGTTTTAAGCAACCACACCAGGAGAAATAGTGAAAAACCCTCTCCCTTCTGTACCCAAACAAAAACCTCTACTGAGCTGGTGGTAAGTTAGCCCCAGTCTTTCCAGTACCCATACTCTCAGGAGAGTCAAAGCATTGGAATATATGCTGAAGCCTAGCAGGATCAAATACACAGGATGGAAGAAGCTTTAAATCAGGCCATGTAGAATTCAGTGTGGTAGAAATCTGCCAGGCCCAGAGTCTGCACAGACCATTGACATGGGTTCCAAGAGTTTGCTCCCTAAATGGCAGGAAAATCCTTACAGAGGTCAGGTCGTGTTTCAAAATGGGACTGCCAAAGACATGTCTAGAGTGTCAGCAGCAACTGAGTTCTCACTCATGGGGTGTGCCTAGTGGTGGGACCACTAACTTCTGTGGTGTCAAACTGTGAGGGATTGCCCAGGGCTTCAGAAGACATCTGGGAACCTAGGAAGGACTCCCAAGGTCATCAAGGCTGCAACCAGCAAGCAGGTGAGACTGTATTCAGATTTTATATTCCACAGGCTGTCTGTCTCCCCAGCACATCTAACACTCCTTAATTTATGATACATTTGGTTCTACCTGGCTTTTTTTTTTTTTTTGTCACAGCAAACACTGTATTCCACACAGAGAACAAAGGTCCTACCAGGAAATCACACTTCATTTTCTGTATGAGGTTTTACTCATGCTTGATACACGAATCAGTCACCTACTAAGATAAGAAATATCAAGACGGCTGGGCCTGGTGGCGCAGGCCTTTAATCCCAGCACTCGGGAGGCAGGCGGATTTCTGAGTTCGAGGCCAGCCTGGTCTACCAAGTGAGTTCCAGGACAGCCAGGGCTATACAGAGAAACCCTGTCTCAAAAACAAACAAACAAACAAACAAACAAACAAACAAAAAGAAATATCAAGACACTAGACACATGTGTATCTTCAATAAAGAAGTGTGATGTTGTAGTTCAGTGAAAAGAAATGTTTAGTCAGTAATGGAAATTTCTAAGCCAGCCTCTGCTGTGAAAGAGATGGCTGGGAAGCAGACACATGTTAGTGTAGGGACTGCTCAGTGCTGTGGGCTGTCCTGGAGACATTCCCCCAGCAAGTCCCAGACACAGCAACAAGCCTCTGGCAAAAAAGATTCAATCTAAATAACAGCTATCCTTACACCAATTGTATTCTGCAGGGAAGGAGCTACTGAGGTACAGGAAGTCTTTCTCATTCTGTATGACCATTGCTTTCCATTTCACACCCTGCCCTGCAACAGCTACAGAGCTAGGGAAGCTACCCCATGCCACAGATGTAAACTGTGGCATCAAAGTAAGATCAGACCTAATAGAAGATGCCCCTGTGCACACAGAAGTAAGCAAAGGATGCTTCAACTACATAGGACCCAAGAAATGGGTAAGGGTAAGAAAGCTTGGGTCATTAATCTCTGAGACATTAAATGGTGGCCATAACATGGGTGTTTGATAGTTTTAAAATGTTCCAAATTAATGTACAGAGTTTTGGGCTGCATGTTTGTGTCTTGAAGGTCTTTGGAATGTCAAAGTCATGTCATAGAGAAACACAGGAGAAACTTTGTGACAAAATCATCAGAGATCTGTGTGTAGTACATTTTCTTTCTAACTTACTGCTATTTTTACACTTGGCATCCTATAAATATGGTATGTATGGCCACTGAAAGAGCAGCTAACTCTATCCTGAATGTCTTGATCCTCTTAGGATCTGTGTGATCTCTGATCTCCAGAAGCTATAGATTAGTGATGAATGCCTCCTCACACCAGTTTAAGACCATGACATAAGAGTAGGCAAGGAAACCCCAGATCAGCATGAGGATGATCATACCAGGGAATTTTGTAGGACTTTGTTTTCTTTTTCCTTCCTTGATTCTGTCAGCCAGATCAGAATCTGGGATAGGACTCAGATGGATGTTGTCAACAGGACAGGCATAGGGACCAGGGTAAGAAACTTGTTCGAAGACACTGCTCCTAAGATAACAAGAACCAGAGCTGAATCTGCAGTCAGGAAGCAAGGCTCTGGAAGTTTTCCCCTATAGTAAATCTTTTCATGACCCTTCATGTCTCTGTATGTCCCACTGGATACTTTAATAAGCTTCCTTCAGTAGCTCAGAAATGTATTGTGAATGAAAATCATTCCGGACTAAATCTGTACCATCATTTCCAAGGAAGACTTTGTTACCTCCAGCCCTCCTCTTGCTGCTGGTAGCCATGCTGGCCTGCTTTCTAACTCTGGCAAGTGACTATTGGTACTGAAATAAAGAATCTCATTCTGAAGCCACAAGGATGCTGTGCAACATCACCACAGACAAGGAAAGCCTACCTTTGGCCCAGTCCCTTCCTGCAACTCCAGGCTTCCACTTTAGGCTCCCTGTGCCTGGCTTCCTTGATAATTGAGGTCCAGAACTGGGCTCCCTGTTCACCTCCCAGGATAGTGAACTTTCTCAGGTGCCAGGAGGATGGGAGGGTCCCATTGCATGTTGGTTGCAGGCTCCTATGAGCTGTGTTATTTCTATTCCCTTTCTTCTGATGCTGGTCTCCTAGAACTCTGGGTCTCATTCACTCTTGAGTTGTATTTCAGACATACAGATTGTGGGAAACAATAGAGATCTTGAACTTGCTCTGCTACTACATAAGCAGATATGGTGAGTGTCAATATCTAGATAACAATAGACTAGCTAAACAGGAGTATCTGAAAATTGGCTTTGGCCCTTGATCTTGCTGAGTCTTTAAGGGAGAATATTTTCCATAATCTCTCCTGTTGTGGTTATTTTCAATGTTTCTATCTTTTGCTCCCTTCCCTTTCTCTACATTAATTAATAAATATTATTCATTTTTATTATGTGAATGACCTTTTTCCCTGCATGCATGTCTAATCACCATGACTGTATTTGGTGGCTGTGGAGATCAGCAAATGTATTCAGATGCCCTGTGTTTGGATTTAGATGTTGTATGATGTTGTGCATGTGTTAGGAATTGAAGGCTAGTGTCTTGGAACAGCAGTCAGTGATTTTTTTGTTTTGTTTTGTTTTGTTATGTTTTTTTAATCAGTGGACCATCTGTCCATCCCTGAGATCCCCCAAAGAATTCTTCCTGAAATCCTATAGCAGTATTCTGGAGCTGTTTTTCTTAAACAGACTTTCAGCTATTACTTCTTACTTTATGGACACACTCATCTTCATTTATGAAATGAGCATTGCCTTTTTTAACTGGTTTGTGTATTTTACAAATATATTTAAGATGTTTGTAGATCATTTCCAAATCAGAGAGCTATTACTGAAGTTGCAGAGATTTTTCCATTGCAAGTTTTACTGGACTATCCTTGTGTGTTATGTTGTCCTCCATCCTTAGAAAGTGGACACCCCTGCCTCCTCTGTTTTTGTTTTCTGTAGCTACACGGTATGAGGCCCATCTTCAGTACTGAATATGATTCTGTGGTCTTTCTTCTCAGGATGTCTCTAGTTCCTGACAGCAACAGGAGTATGTTTTTGATGGTCCCCAAAGCCCTGGACCCTTGAGTACATACAACATAAGGGTGATACTATCATCAGAAGGTTTAGTGTCAAAGCCTTGTTTCTGACAATTGTAATGAGCAAAGATCTGCAAATACAAAACAAAAGAAGATAACAAACAAACAAACCAAAAACAATGAAAGAGACAACTATAGTAAAATGCAGGAAAAGGAATTTATGAAATGTGGTCATATTTGAAAGAGAAGCAAGCCAATTCTGAGACTTCCTCAGTTTCACCAGTTTCATCTTTAGAATTTTTACATGAGTTTCAGGGTTAAATATAGAAATTAGGAGTCTCCCCACTGCCCCCTTTCATAGTTCTTCAGTTTTTTTTCCATTTTCCTTCATTCATAAACTGGAGACTTCTGGCTTACTCTTACCTCTTCTGACAGCAGTTACCTAATTTGCCCCAGGTCATTCTATGGAGGGTCTTGCAGACTGTGCATTTGTCTTCCACTATCACTGGTCACTGATCCTCGAACTCCTGATTTTCCTAACCATAACTTTCATGTGCTGGCATTACAGGTGTGTTCAGTGACACAGAAGCCTTCTTTGAAGTTGTAAAGTATTTCCACTTATCTATGTCTATAAGAAATGGCAGGAATTTAGCAACTAACATAGGCAAGTATTAAGTGTCCACTTTAGGTTGGCAGTTTTGTTCTGGTTATTATTGAGTTGTGGTTATTGTTGTATTGACATAGGATCTCATTCAGCCTCTGATGGTCATGATCTCTTGGTATTTATGTCTGTTCTTTTGTAGAGCCCTAAATTTTAAAAAATTCCCCAAAACCTGTTCCCTAGATCATTAGGAATGTGGCTAGTAAAGAGCCTTTGTTCTTTTAGGGCAGCTGAAGGTCTTCTGTTCCTCCACCTGACAGCTAGCTAGGCAATTATCTCAGTTGCCCCAGCCAGGCACCCATCTTCCTATGTTTGAGACTGAAAA